>NW_007246687.1:180578-250367 GCF_000164805.1 Carlito syrichta | reverse complement strand
ATCTTATCAAATATTACTTTTACTGCCTAATACATGACTAAAAAATTAAAAATAAAAGTTAGGATCATAAACATGTACTCTAAAGCTTATATGTTTATTGTGAAATCTAGCAGTGATAGGTAGTCCCCAAATTTATACTGTTCATCCTTACTTAAAATTCTATTAATGTTAGGATAATGCACAATATCTTCAACTACAGAAAAAGGGAATGATATTCAATAACATATACATAATTATTTGAAATCCTGACAATAATGACATTTCAGATTCGATTAATGATGTTATATTGTAATTCTACAGAAATGGGTCATGTTATCCACCACACTACCTTTTAAAAGCTACAAAATCTATTTGGTCACTTTATCAAATTCAACTTTCATTAAGGAAGTTATTATATTAGCTATTAATGAATGGGCTGTGATGTATCTTCTGTTGGCGATTCTCATTTTGCTTTATGGAATATCATAATAATTCAAACAAGCACACAGATTACAACATTTCAGAATTGCTATGACTCAATTATTCCACTCTTGCCTTACTAAATTAAGTAAAAATTCAGTCCTATAGTGTTTCATTGAAAAAGTATCTACTATTATATTATTCACCTTGTTCTTCAACACAACACCCTTAGTCATTTATTTACACAAATATGTATTCAGTTACTGCTGTCAACTGTGTACTGATACAAAAATCACAGGTGCCTTTAAAATACAAAACAAACAAACAAACAAAAAATAATACAGTCCTTGCTCTTCGAGTATCTTTCACTCCAGCACTCTAGTGTGAGACAATTTCAATTTTAAATAATGAATTCTATGGAAGATTTATGTGCCGAGCTCTAAGGGGAGTAGGGTTGCATAAATATTTCTGGGTTAACAAAGATGTTAAACACAGCTTACTAATGGACAATGCAGTCAAATTAAGTTTTGGTAGACGAGTAAGAGGTAACAAACTAGAGGGAGTTTGAAAAGGCAAAGTCTGGTTAATGGCAACCACAAGAATATTTGAATAGCCAAGATGTTTGAATAAATAAGTAAAATGTGGTGGTGGTTGTAAAATAGAGATATGGTAGAGTAGTTAAATAAGAGACTAGAGATTAATTATGGGTCAGATCATGGAGATTTGTAAATGTCATGATAATTCTGTATTTAGTATCAAATGATTTTAAGCAGAAAAATGACATAAACAGATTGATATTAAGAATGGTAGTTAAGGTCTTAATTTTTGGCATAAAAATCAATTAGGAGATTATTTCAGTGATCAAGATGAAAAATAAGGATATGCACTAAATATGATAAAATGGGATATAATTCTAGAGATATTTATGTGGTAAATTGATAAGACCTTTCCTACCAAAGGGTGGTGGAACTATAACAGTTAGGTGTCTAAAGTGATAAAACTATAAATAATGTCTCCATTCACAAGGATTAGAGAGGCCAAGCATGGTGGCTCATGCCAGTAATTCCAGCTCTTTGGGAAGGTGAGGCATGAGAATCACTTGAGGTCAGGAGTTTGAGACCAATCTGGGCAATAAAGAAAGATTCTATCTCTACGAAAAATAAAAAAATTAGCTGGGCATGGTGGTGACTGCTTGTATTCCCAGTTACTCTGGAGGCTGAAGCAGGCAGATCACTTAAGCCCAGGTGTTCAAGGCTGTGGTGAACCCTGATCATCTCATAGCATTCCAGCCTGGGTGACAGATAGAGTGAGATCCTGTCTAAAAAAAAAAAAAAAAAATATATATATATATATATATATATTTATGAGAATCTACAGGGCTTTTGTCTGTTTTTAAAATACTTTTGCAAATTGGCATGTATTTATTTTGCATTTTTAATTGCCTATTACCTCCACAAATATTCTTCTATTCTTCTCAAAATCTTTAATGACCTTTGACAGGCCATCTTATTAATCATTTGAACAGTGTTATTGGGTCTTTCTTATGTTTTAGGCATTGTCTTAGATACTGGCAACTTAGTAATTAAGAACACAGACTCGCAGTAATTAACCACACAAATTTCTTATAGAAGGGTACATTATTTTGGGGTGAGACAAAAGATACTAGATAAATAAGTAAAATACAGAATGATTATTGAATAAAAATTCTAAGACAGAAAACATAAGGGAATGAACATAAAAACTGTGGGCATATGGAGGAGTGATTTTAGATAAGGTATATATAGCCTCAATAAAAAGATTACATTATAACAAAGTCATCAAGATGAGAAAACAGGAAGTCCCAGCTATAAATCTCTTCTAACAATAATATAATGTTTAAAATACTTTTAAGAGAGGTCCAGAACCCTGTTAAGTGGTTGCAGTACACCAGATAAACACTTGTAGGAACATTGACGTTGAAACTAGTAAGAAGAGTAATTTTTATTTTATCCTTGTTAGGTTTTCCCTTAAGTTGGCACAGTTCAGTTTCTAGAGAAATCTCCTCAACCTTTAACTTACCCCTATGAGAAAAAGACAGGGTGGAGCAAACATCCAATGTTCCTGACCTTTCCATGTGCTCCCTAAAGCGCTAGATTTTTGTCTTGCCTCACAAGAAGCACTAACAGAACAGGTAGATACTTAGAAGCAAAGTAAAAGTGTGGATTTTTCTGTAGCTAGGCTTGATTTTAGTAGATATGGAGAAGACATATGATTAGAGCTTTTCCACCGTGGAGTAAGAAAGAGTGGAATGTGGTCGCCAAATCCCTGATATTTCAGTGTGTCACTTGAGTAACTGGTGTCTATGTCATCTCACACAGAGTGTTAAGGGTAGGATAATAGTCAGAAATCACAGAGAGATCAAGGTTTTGGGCTTTGGGGGAAAAATATCTCACACAAAAGAAAGATAACATGTGCAACAACCAGGAACAAGGATCTAGAATGTCTAGCCAGTCTGACTGGTGAGTCTTGTCTCAGTCAAAGCCAGTTTCAAAAATTATGAAAGGTGGTTGTTAATCAGATACCAATGCAGAGCTAAAAAGAACAAGATGAATAAAAATATATATAATACAGAAATAAGTCAATGTAGATCTATGCATTTTCTGACAAAGAATTTTAAGTGATCATTTTGAAGAAGCCCAGGTGGCTAAATAAAACATTAAAAATCATACATAAACAAAATAAAGTTGTTGCCATAAAAAAGAACTACTCATAAATTCTGGAGCTGAAAAATATAGACATTGAACTGAAAGAAATATCACTTAGAGGGCTTTGACTTAAGATTTAATCAAGCAGAAGAAAGATAAAAACAGTATATTTGTAATTATCCAGTCAGAGTAACAAAATTAAAAAAAGAAAAAGAACAAATGAGTGTGAAAGAAGCCTAAGGGAATTATGGAACACCAAGTGAACAAATGTAAACATTATGGGAGTCCTAGAGGGGAAAGAGAGAGAAAAAAGAAAAGAAAGTGTATTTTTTTAAATGGTTGAAAATTTTCCAAATAGAAAGAGAGAAGTGAACATTTCTATGCATAAAGTTAGAAATGCTTCAAATAAGATGAATCTAAAGAAGTCTACACAAAGATAAATCATAATCAAATAGTCAAGAGAAAGAGAGAATTTTAAAAGGAGCAAGAGAAAAGTAATTTGTCATATACAAGGGAAACTCCATAAGTCTTCAACAGATTTATCAACAGAAACTTTGCATGCAAAGAGGAGTAAAATAATATTTTCAATGAGCGGAAAGAAAAAAAACTTACAGCCTAGAATACTATATCTGAAGAAATCATCCTTCAGAAATGAAGTAGAAATCAAGATTTTTCAGACAAACAAAAGATGAGGGTGTTAACACCATTAAACCTGTCATACAAGAAATGCTAAAGGGAATTTCTCGAGGCTAAACAAAAGCTCTCCAAACAGCAACACAAAAGCATGCGGAAGTTTAAAACTTACTAGTAAAGGTAACTACAAAGACAAATACAGAATACATACCTGTAATATTGCAATCGTTACGGGTAAATCGCTTTTAATTTGGTATAAAACTTAAAAGACAAAAGTATTAAGGATAACTATAAATACAAAGAGATGTCTATACGATATAAAAAATAAAAGTTTTCATATAATTAAAGTAAAAATTGCATGGGGGAAATAAAAATATAGAGTTGTTATTAGCTTAAAATAGAGAATTACAAAATGCTTTAGGTATGCTTAATGGTAACCACACACACATTCATAAAACAACTGTAAAACATAAACACAAAAGAAAAAGAAAATAAGAAAGGGTCAAAGTACTGCAAAATATGAAAAACATTTAACAAAGTGGAAATAGTAAGTCCAAACTGAGCAATACTTAAACATCAATGAATTAAGTTTTCCAATTCAAAGATACAAATTAGCTAAATGGATTTTAAAACATCCAACTATATGTTTACTACAAGGGAATTTCTTTAGAATTTAAAACAAAAAAACAAAAAAATATATTCCATGTAAGTGGTGACCAAAAACGATCAAGTTGGCTATACATATATTAAACAAAATAAATTTTAAATTAAAAGTTAACACAAGAGATAAAACAGTAGCTATATAATAACAAAAATGTCAAGTGATCAGAAAGATATAGCAACTGTAGACATATTTGCACCCAACATCAGAGTACCTAAATATATAAAGCAAATATCAACAGATATGAAAGGCAAAATAGATAGCAATATAATGATAGTGTATTTCAGTACCCTACCTTCAACAATAGATAGAACATCCAAACAAAATAATAGGTAAATAGTTGACTTGAACAATACACATAACCAAATGAACTCAATGGTCAGAGAACATACCACCAAACAGCAGGAAAGTACACATTTTTCTCAAATGCACATGGAATATTCTCCAGGATAAATAACATGATAGCTCACAAAACAAGTCTTAACAAATTTAAGAATATCGAATCATACTAACTTTCTTTTCTTACTACAGTGAAATGAAACCAGAAATTAGTAACAGAAGGAAAACTGAAAAATTCCAAAAATATGTGGCACTTTAATAACATTTTTGAACAATCATTGGGTCACAAATCAAAAGGGAAATTAGAAAATTTCTTGAGACAAATAAAATAAAATTTAAACACGCACACAACATAATGAACTTATGAAATGCAGTAAAAGCAGTATTGAATGAGGTTTATAATAATAAATATCAAATCTTTAAAAAAATAACTTAAAGAAAAAGTATAAAAGCTAATTTTTATATAACAAGGAACTATAAAAAGAACAATTAAGTTCAAAGTTCTTAGAATTAAAGAAAATAACAATCAAAGGAGTAATAAAAGAATATAAATGAAATAAAGAATAAAAAACACTATAAAAACAGTAAAAATAAGAGTTGATTTTTTGAAAATACAAACAAAATTGACAAAGACTAAGAAGAAAAGAGAATATTCAAATAAATAAAATCACAAATTTAAAAGGAGACATTACAATTGATGCCACAGAAATAAAATTAATCTTGAGACTATCGTAGATGCCCATAAATTTGATGACCAAAAAGAAAGGAATACATTTCTAGAAGCATATAAAACCTATCAAAACTGAATCATGAAAAAATAAAAACCTTAAACAGACCAATAGTGAACAAACAGACTGAAGAAGAAATTAAAAACCTCCCAGGTTTTTAAGAAAAACCCAGGATCACATGACTTTACTGGTGAATTCTCATAAACCAATTTTTTGAAACTCTCAAAATAAAACTGAGAAGAGAAAATACTTTAAAAATTCAGTTTATGAGATCAACATTACCTTAAGAATAAAGTCAGTCCACTATAAGAAAAGAAATCAATAGGCCAATATCCCTAGTGAACATAAACACAAAAATCCTCAAAAAAAAAAAAAAAAATCAGAAAGCCAAATTCAACAGCACATTAAAAGATTCATTCACATGAACAAATGCAGTTTATCCCTGGGATATTAATATGGTTTGATGTATACAGATCAATTAATATGTACAAAACCCAATATAATGAAGAATAAAAAACACATAATCTTAATAGAGTCAGAAAAAGCAATTGGCAAAATTTAACACTCTTTTATGAAAAAAACTCTTAACAAACTAGGTATAGAAGAAATTTACCTTCTCAACATAAAAAAGGCTATAAATGAAAAACCTGTTTATACTCAATGGTGAAAAGCTAAAAACTTTTTTCCACTAAGGTAATAAGTAATGCTAAGATGCCACTTTTATTAAGCACAATGCTAAAAGTTTTAGTCAGAACAAACGGGCAAGAAAAAGAAATAAAAGCGTTCAAGGAAAAAAGAGAGATTACCACTGTCTGCAAATGACATAGTTATATATAGAAAACTCCAAATACCACACATTAAAAAAAAAAAAACTGCTGGAACTAGTACATACATTTAATAAAGTTGCAAGAAACAAAATCAACACAAAAAATCAGTTGTGTTCTATGCACTAATAATGAGCTATCTGAAAAGGAAATCAAGAAAACAATCCCCTTTACAATAGCATCAGAATGAAATACTTAGCAGTAAGCCTAACCAAGGAGGTAAAAAAAAGATCTTATACACAGAAAACTATTAATCATTGATTAAAAATTTGAATATAAAAATAGAAAAACATGAGTGCCCATGGGTTTGAAGTCTTAATATTATTAAAATGTCTATGCTACCCAGAGTAATCTACAGATTCAATACAATCAGTCAAATTTAATTGATATTGTCTTATCTGGACTGCTGTAACAAATTACCGTAGATTGGACGGCTTAAGCAACATTTATATCTCACAATTCTGGAGGCTGAAAGTCTAACAGGGTTTCAACATGATCTGATGAGGGCTCGCCTCTGGGTAGAGGCCTTCTGATGTTCTGTTTTATCCTTACATGGTAGAAAAGAGGAAGAACTTGCTCTCTGGCCTCCTCCTATAAGGTATTAATCCTTTCTATGAGATCTATACCCTCATTCCATTTGGTTATAAGTATTGTTCAAGTCCAAGGTCAACTTTTTCATTTCGTTTGGATGTTCTATTTATTGTTGAATGTAGGGTACTAATATCTACTATTATTATATTACTATCTATTTCTCCTTTTACATCTGCCTATAAACATCAACAGGTAGTACAGAGGGGTCAGTAACTCCCCTAATCATTTAAATGAGATAATTCACTATCAAGTCCTGGGAAGCCTTCTTATATGCTGCAATCTGGCTCAAGGAGGTCTTCAGCCTTTTTCTTCAAGAAAGCCAACATATAACTGTCAGGTTTGACTTGAAAGTCAGTATCTCACTCTCATTGCCAAACTGTCAAGGATTATGAAGGATATGAGATTCTGTCCTACTTGCAAGCTAACAAGTAATCTCACAAGAGTTTAATAGTTGCTGGTTGATACACGATCACAGGGAAGAACATATCACACCACACAGAGGAAATATCCAGTGCCAAAGCTTCAGAGGCAGGATTGTATTGGGTATTTCCAGTTAATCATGAAAAGACCAGTGTTACTGGGGTAGCATGAGCAAGGAGAGATTGACAGCATATACATCTGAATTTGCTCAGTTTGAAGATAATTGGCGTGTCATTGGCATATAAATGGTATTGAGAAACATTACAGTTAATAGTATCATCAAGGATGTATGATGTTTATTCAAGGTCTCTTCTCTGGATTGCTCTGACATTTAAAAGTTGAGTGCATAGACTGCGATGCTCATGGCAGCCACAAGAATTGTGCACAACATATTCAACATAAACAACTGGTGACCTTGGGAATAACTAGAAAAGGAGACAACAAAAAAATGGTACAGGAGTAAAAATAATATCAGAAAGGGATATGCTGTATGTTTAAACAGTCAAACATGAAAAACAGGAAAGCAGAGTAATTTAATAGCAAGTAGCTATGCAGGTTTGTTAAGTAGTTACCCAGGAGAAGAAATTAGAATCAGGAAGATGCTACCAGGCCTGGGCTAGAATGAGAAAGAGAGAGATCAGCATTACGGGGAGTCAGGACCTGGGGTCACCTGGTGGAATTTGGAACCACGGAGATCCAGACCATTGGGTGTTATTGAGTTTGTAATCTTTCTCTTTACTAATTTTAACCTGAATGCAAACACAGAGTGTTCCCACTAGAGAGCTATTCGCATTATTCAGATATACGGTAAATAATAGCCATGTTTTTTCACAGTCCAAATCTTAAGTCTACAGCAGTGTGAGGAAATCCAGGTAAGTGTCCTGTGCATATAAACTCTGTATTATAAACAAGAAAATTAAAAACAAGGTGTTCTCTCCATTTATGCACAGGAGTGAGAAATCTGTCCTCATTTTCTTCTGAAATGCCAGGGAAAAGATACAGCAATGTCTTCTCCTTTGTGACAGGATGAAAAGCATCCTGAGTTCTTACCTTAACCTTTTAGAATATAAATATATCTTTTCAAGAGTTAGGTGAACTCTGTGTGTCTCTGGCTTTGAGGACCTACAGATGTCAGCAATGTCTGGGCTTTATAACATCTGATATGTAAATACCTAGGGAGAAAAATGTTCCAGTATTCTTGGCACCTTAGGGCTTAACCTGAGGACCTAGTCTGGGCTGTAACCATTTGGTCCTCTGAGGTCAGAGCAATTAGCTAGACAAATGGCTAAAAATCTAATTCTTATGACATATGAAGAGTAAAATATTTCTGGGAGATTTGAAAGCAAGCATTATGAATCTTTATATGGCATACTTTTCCAAGTCGCAGAAGCTAGGGCTTTTTACAGGAACACTGAAAAATCCAAATAAATGCTATTTCCCTAGAGACTTGAAGGCACATAAGTGGCAGAGCCAATGCCAAGTTTAAAACCAGAAGGGAAGAGAGATAGCGAGCAATATTCTGATTTCTCTTTTCCTCCTAGCTTCCACTCTCAGACCAGGGCCTCTAATTGGCTGAAATAAGCTAGAAGTCAAGTGACACGGGGACCCAGGAAAGACAGCCAATGGGGATTTGCATTTGTTAACACAGACAATAACAAGGAAAAATCAAGGAATGAACATGGGGGGAAAATAAGCAGAGGATTGGCATGAGTGTTTGTGGGACAAGCAAAGTAAACGTTTTAAGGAAGTGGGTTGGTTAAGTGTGTCAAATATTACTGAAAGGCCAAGTGAGATGAAAAAAATGACACCTGACATTGGAATAAGCCGTGTGATGGTCACTGGCGGCCTTAACAAAAACTGCTTTAGCAGAGTCATGGGAGACAAGTGTGGCTTTGAGAAAGAATGGAGGAAGGGATTGGTGTCAGAATATATCCATTTGTGAGGAATTTTGTCTTAAAGGGCAGGGAAAGGAAGGAAAATTAGACTGACAACTGAAGGTGGAAGTGAGGTCTGGGGCAAGTTGTTATTGTTTAACATTAAAGATACAACAGAAAGCTGACATGCTCCTATAAATGACTCAAAAAAGAATTAAAAATTTGTAATTCAGAAAAGGAAAGACAGAATTATTGGAGCCATGACCTCTAGAGAATTTGGGAAACGGTCTTACTTGGGAGCACAGGCTAATAGGAGATAGGTGGCATGTGTGGGCACTGATGCTGGTTTTTAGCTCTGTCTTTGCTCTCATTACTCAGCTTGTCTTTTGTGTCTCAAATATATTCTTCCTCCACATGTCCAAACCTACATCTCTAGCGAGTTCAACTCTCACTCCCTGTTGACCCACTGATAGAATAACACCACCTCATTCTTGAATATACAACCTGTATAACATACGGCTAAGTAATGCCATTGAAAGGAGTGTGGAAAGACAATCAATGTTAAAATATGGTTATTGTTGCCCATGCATTTCTCTTCTACTGCTTACAGAAATAACTTCATGTCAATCAAGCCAACATACAGGAAACTAGCACTGGAGAGCTCACCATGACTCGAGTTATGACAAACACATAGGAAAGACATGATGAATGCGGAGTGAACATGTCTGTATGCATGCTCATATAATTATGATTGCTGATTAGTGTTAAGTGCAGGGGTGATTCAAAGCAATGCCTCATGAGCTTCTTCTTACAAGTAGATGGGAGTTAGGGAAACATGTGTAAGGTGTGAAGTGCTGAATCCCTTTGACCAGAAGGCAGAACTCATATAAGTTGAGGGAGATGTATTACATTTTGTAATAAGTGCTTAAAAGATAAAGGGTAAAAAGCTTGTAAAAGTGATGTATTCTTGGGCATATTTTTTATGGGAAAGTTACAAAGAAAATTGACAAAGAGACTGAAATGGCGGCTTGATTGTAAAAAATGTGAAGACACTGATGAGACCAAGAAGAGGCTGCACAATGTTAATATTCTCGTGCCCACAGGAGTGAGTTGAGTCAAGTATCATTAAAACATGGGCTAAATGTCTATGTTGTCCAAGAGAAGGGTTCTTCTTTATGCTTACCTAATTGAAACAAACTATACTTAAAATCACAATACAGAGAATACATAGCTCACTTTAGGGAAAGTCTGGAGAGGAATTTGGTAGAGAGCTTTACATGAAGCCAAAAAAAAAAAAAGAGGATTGTGAGAGAATAAACTTGAGGCATAAATAAAAGGAACTGTACTATGTTCAGTGATTGTGTCTTGGGTACTGAAGACATGAGAGGGGAACCCCTGAAAAACTGGAACTTAATTATAAAAAAGTATATATGCATTCTTATATGTTTAAACTTCAGTGATCTTTAAACTACTCTCCATTTGATGAAAAAAACCTATCGAGATACTTTTTCCACTGCTCAAAATAGTTTTTGACCTCGCCAATTTTGATTCCTTTTAGTGTTTCTGCCGTTTTAGGTTTCGCTTCTTCTGCATCTGCAAAACATTTCCCTTTGAGGACTCTTGTCAACTAGGGAAACAAAAAGAAGTCTGTCAGGGAGAGATTGGGTGAATAGGGAGCATGGGGCACAGGGATCATGCTGTTTTGGTCAAAAACTACTGAACACTCAGGGTGCTGCGGGCAGATGCACTTGTAAGTCACTCATCATGAAAGGGGCAAATGCTTTGAAAGAATCTCTGTCCCCAAAATTCATTGAAGCCAAACGCAACCTCTCTGATGCTAGCTGGTACACTGATGCCGATGGGTTCCTAGAACACTTACCTAGTGGGGGAAACCGGTACTAAAAGGATCCCACACTCCAAAAGATAATTCCAGGATTTAGGTCCCCCCTTCATATAATGCCTCTCTTATTCATGATGTCTGCTTTACTGTAAAGAAATGATTCCACATTGCCTGACCATGTTTTGATAATATGACTTCTAGAAGGAACTAAGGGCTGAAAAAATCAAAACCCTTTTCCTGAAGTATTCTTTTAAATTATGAAAACTATACCTTTGTTGTTATTTTTGCTACTATTTTTATGTCCTAACAGAGTGCAAGAGGTTTGAGCTTCCAAAGAAGAGTGAAAGAATCAACAACTAATATTTTTTGTGCTAGTTTTTTTTTTTTTTTTATGCTGTGTCAGGTCTATTGCCTTCTCAAGTAGATGAGAAGCTTCTTGAAGACAGTCACTAGGGGCTCGTCCTTTATGTTTCTTAATATCTGGAGTCTGAATAGTTTCTGTCCATAAATACATCATTTGGCTTCAGGAAATACATTTACTTGACCTGAGAAAAATCAGTCATATAACAAAGGAAAATTGAACAAAATGAGAAATAGCAATTTGTCAATTTATTTCACTCAATGAAACCCTACTCCAGATAAACACGTGATAAATGTTTTGAACTTTGTGGTTTCTTTCTCCTATTTCTCTCAGAGTGTGAGCATCTAAAAAGAATGAGTAAGCTTCAAGTGCTTAAAGAAGAAGCAATTAAAACAAACAAACAAATATTATATGCCCAATAGGAATAAAAGAGAAGGGAAAGAGGGAGGGAGGGAGGAAGGGGAAAAAAGAGAGGGAGAAAGAAGGAGCCATCTGTTCCAGAACTAGGATAAAAAGAATGCAGCACTGGGCTTATAGTGAAAAATGTATTTATTTTCAGTGTATTGCTCCTAGAAGAAATTTTTCAAGAGTAAATGTGAACACTCTGTTATGTTTGCTTGCTGACTTTAGAGTCAAACCTTCTGTAAGTTATAACACCAGCATATACTCTGGCGTCCGAATATTTAGAAATCTTGACCCATAAATATCATGATTACTCCAATTTGTCTTTAGAGGTCTGTGATGTAATTCTTCCCATTTGCACTCTACTGATTTTGAAGTGAAAAATCTCATAATTCATTGATTTTATGTATTGACTCTAAGTGAAACACATCATTAATTTAATAGCACTTTCGGGGTAAAATGAAGAACATTCCATTAAAAATTAAGATATATCTATTTTTAGTGAACCTACCATACATCACTGATTTGAAAATTAACTCCAAATACACAAATATAATTTTTCATTTATGAATGTAATGCCTTTAAAAATGTAGGCCACAGCAAAGTATATTAAATTTGTACAAACCATTCTTTGCCCCATAGGTAATTATTATTTTCACCTTTCTTTGCCCCATGGGTAATTATTACTATTGATTTGGTTCATAAATGTTTGCAAACCCAATCTTCTTTTAATTTCTCATTCTTATATATTTTTAATTTATAATTTTTAAATTCGTGTTACATCCACATAAAATGAATGCTCCTGTTCTGCATGAGGACTTCTTAAAAAATAATTGAAGTCATGCATATGCAACAGATATAGCGTGCATATAGATTCAGATATATGTGTTTAATTTATTTCTAAAATCTCCAAGTTGTTGCATATAGATCTTGTTCACACTGTTTAAATTTAGCTCTACTACCATTTACTTATCTATTTCCTAAGTGATGATTATTTTTGTATTTTTCTGATTTCTGCTGTTGTAAGTAGTTTTTCCATGGTTGTGTTTCCTTATATAACATGGTTATTAGAACTTCCACGGACAGATTTATTGCTATTTCCACTTCATGTTTTAAGAGATGGTTAAAATTGTCCACCCAATTGGATGCTACAGGTCACACATTTACCTGCTGTAAACAAGAACTCTCCACGAATCTTGCCAAAATGTGCTGTTGCCAATCTTTTTATTCTTGCTGATATGAAATTTTTCTGAATATAGGTAAAGTTCATCATATTTTCACACATTTATTTATTTATCGTCATTCCACCATGCTTTCACTGAACTAACGCAATAATCATCCAACATTCTGTTCGTCACTACACAAGAAGTTGTACGACATGCATGTTCACACATTTATTTAGTCAGTTTTTAGATGTTCATTCTGTGGACTGTATACTCTTAGAGCATTTTTTCTATAAAATATAAAAATTGTCATTATACTCTGTTTATGTTGATACTTGCAGCTAAATACATTTTTGATTGCTACAAGGACTTTGAATATTTTCTTTCAGTCTGTCATTTGCCTTTTAACTTTGTTACAGTGCATTTTGAAATAAAGAACATTTGAAGAAAATTTTAATGTCGATGCAATAAAATTTATCAACACTTTTTGATTATCTTAATATTCTCTTCCTTTAAACAGATTTCCATGTTGGAAGTTTTTTTAATACTCTTTGATATTTTTTTACAATAATTTTAAAGCTTGTTTTAAATATGTGTTTTGAACCACTGGAAATTTTTGCATGTGTGTTTTGAGAATCAAATTTCATTTCACAGCACTGTTTATGGGCAAGTCTATCTTTTGTGTGCCCATTTTTAAGTTGCCACATCTGCAAAAAGCCAGATACCCATGTCTATGAGCCTTTTTCTGGATTTTGATCAATATGTCTTTTGCTCTGCCAAATCACACTGTTTAAATTACTATACATCTCAATATGTCTTGAGATTTGGTATGATAATTTTCCATTCTTGTTTCTTTCTTTTTTCCTTTCTAAAATTGCACATTAAAATTTTATGTGAATTTTATAATCAGTATGTTGGCTTCCATGAATTATCATTCACGTTTTGAAATTTTGATCAGGCTTGCCTTGAATTTGTCCTTTAATTTAGAGATATTTGATGTATATCATGATAAATATGATATACGACTCCAAACTTGCAGCTCTTTTTAAAATCTCATCAATAAAGTGCCTCAGTTTTGTCCTTAACAATCTTACATATTTTTGTTTTGTTTTATTCCTAGGTTTTTTATATTTTTATTGAACTTATCTATTTATTCCTTCACTTATTTAATAAATATTTGTTGAATGCCTCCAGTATTACAGATATAGCCCTGGGAAACAAAACAAAAGAACCCTCAACTCACAGAGCTTATTCTAATGGAAAGACAAAGACAATAAAGAAACAATCAAATCAATATATAATATGTTGTATGACTTTAAGTGCTCCAGAGAAAATTAAAGCTGGGTAGTGTACAGAGAGTGTATGGATTGGGTCTTGGAGTTGCCGTTTTAACCAGTATGGTGAGGGAAGTCCTGAGGCATATTTGAGTGAGGACCTGAAGTGAGAAAGCAAACTATGCAGGAATCTGAGGGACAATATTTCTAGAAAGAAGAAACAACTGTAAAGCCTTTGGAGGTAGAAAATTCTTGACTTTTTGGAAGAATTGCAAGGCACTAGTAAGCCTGAAATGAGTTGCCGAAAGACGGGAGACATAAGAGATGGAAGTCAAACCAGAAATCGTTGTCAAAATTGCATGAGAACATATTGGAAATTTTAAGAATTTGAGGTTTTGTTTTGAATGAGATAAGAAGTCACAGGCTGTGTGAGAGAGTATCTATTTTTAAAGAACAGCTCACAGTTTCCTTAGAATAAAAGAAAGGAGAGCAAAAGTCAAGGATGTAAACTAATCCAAGATGCTATAGACATAATACCAATGATTTGGCTACCTTGGCTCTGAGTGGCAGCAATGAAAGTGATGGGGAGGGGTTAGATTACATATCTATTAATGGAATATAGTGGAATACGGAAGAAAGAAGTCAAGGATAGCTTTACATTTGTTGGCCTGAGCAACTGGACTATTGATGTGACCATTTGCTCTGTTGGGGAAGACCGTAGTGCAGACAGGTCATTGGTGGAAAAAATACGTTTTGCCATTTATGAATAGATCTTTATTCTACAGTATTCCATTTTTTATTTTAGAAAAGTTGAACACTATTGTTTTATTGAATTTTCATCTGACTATATTTCAAAATCTTGGATTAGTTAAATTTGGCAGTTAAATTTTAGCTCTTCCTTGATAGTTGTTCAGATTGTCTGCAAATATTAAAAATAAGATCAAGCACTTACATGGCACTTAACAATGAAACCTTGTTCGAGTCTCTTCCTGTCAATGAAGACTTGAACCTGTCATTCAATTCTCACAGCAAGCTTACAAGGCAGGTATTATTATTACTACCCCTATTTTAGAGATGACAATTCAAATGCCGAAGGCTGTTAAGTACCTGGCTTAAGGTTATCTGGTAGTAAAGGACAGAGATGAAGTTTGAAACCACAGTTTGGCTCCAGACTTAAGTGATTAATTTTAATTACTATACTATATGACTGAGTCAAATGATCTTCGCTCTCCCTTTTAAATCTTTATATTTCTGATTTCTTTTTTTTTCTTCTCATTGTATCAGCTAGAAACATGTACAATGTAATAACAGGGGCAGGGATATGCATTTTTTTAATGAGAAATGCTTACCAAGGATGTCTTTGTCAAGTTAAGGTAGTTCATTTTTTTAAAATTTATACTTATTGCTTTAAAATAATGAATTTTATTATTTTTTTCCATCTACAGAGATGATCGCATGTATTTCCTCCCTAAATCTATTAGTTTAATAGTAAACTACACTAATACTGGTTTTCATGCCGAAACACTTGTTACCTGGGATTTAACTTATTTAATTATAGAGTAATATTATTTAAAATCCCACTGAGTATGCCATTTTACATAGGAGGCCTATTTACAGATATATTATTGACTTTTGGTTTCATTTTTAGCTGCTGTCTTTTCTTAGAATACTTGTTTCATGAAAGTTTGCCACAATTCATCCAAAAATCAGGTTTGATATGACACAATTTAGGGTGATGGTTACTTAACATATATTTAAATGGCATAAGTTATAATTACTCTGGTAAAATTCCCAATTTGTCTTTGACTAATTTGTTACATTTATAATTTTGTAGAAAAGTTTTTATATGTTTTCAAACTTATTGTATAAAATTATTTAGAAATTTTTGTGTTACATGAAAAAGTATCTACTATATCAATAATTATACACAGATTTTTTTTTTTTTTTTAATTGGAGTCTCACTCTGTCACCCAGGCTGGAATGCAGTGGCATACTCACGACCACAGCAGTCTTGACCTGCTGGGCTCAGGCAAGCCTTCCAAGTAGCTGGAACTGCAGGCATACGCTACCATGCGCAGATAATTTTTTGATTTATTGTAGAGATGAGGTCTCACCAAGTTGCTCAGACTGTACATAGATTTTTTTTTAAACCCTGAACAAAAGAATACTTATGATAAATCATACATCTGATTAGTTTTATACTATTTGGTCTTATTAATTTTTATTTTATTTTGTATAACTGTTAAAGAATTACAGGGTTTCTAAATTCTGGCCCACTTTTTGATCAGTATTAAATGTTATATGTAGAAGACATATGGCAGTGTCAGCCTTTGCCCTAAGTCAGAAGTGCTTCTATCTAGAGTACAGGAAGAACCCTTCTTCCCTGGTCTCTTAAGAACATGGTAACCAGCTAAATGCCCGCTATCTTTCATGACTCCATGTTTCTTTTATACATGAATCTAAATTCCTGCTTTTTGCAGAATCTATATGTAGATATATCACAGCTTTGCAGTCACAAATTTGTTTTTATAGCCTGTTTCATCAAGAGCTTTCTGGACCCTGAATACCTATCATAAAACTACAAGAAAGGACACTGTCAGGGGAGGGGAGGGGCACATAACATCACCAAGTGTACCTAATCTTAAACCAGGTGAAGTGAGATCCAACGGGAGACCCAAACTTTACCTGTATGTAGACTACTTATGTACCCAACCCTGACTTGTACCCCACATCTTTAAAATAAAATTTTTTAAAAATTGATTTTAAGCAGGGCTCGGTGGCTCAGCCTGTCATCCCGCGCCTTTGGGAGGCTGAGGTGAGTGGATTGCCTGAGCCCGCGGGTTCGAGACCCGCCTGGGCAGCGAGACCTCATCTCTACAATAAATCAAAAAATCAGCTGGGCGTGGTAGCGCATGTCTGTAATTCTGGCTCCTTGGAAGGCTGAGGGGGAAGGATTGCTGGAGCCCAGCAGGTCGAGGCTGCGGGGGCCGGGAGCGGCCCCTGCACTCCAGTCTGGGCGACCGAGTGAGACTCCAACTCAAAAAAACCAAAATAGATTTAAAAAAAGAAACTTGCTGTGCCATCTTGTTCTGGAAGACAATCAATAGCATTCATGTATCCATAAAATGCCATTCCACTTTTTCCATAGTATCTCAATATAACTGTGTTCATAATTGTTATTATGTTCTGAATCTGGAAAATATTCTAAATCATTTTAAACTCTCAAGGGTTACTCAGACTAGTCCAGTGACATATTCCTTTCTGTAACCTATGATACTAATCATAGTGATAGAAGATTTTTATCTTGATTCATATTTTTAAGGTTGATGATATGAGTTTAAAAGATGTGAGAAATACAGTATATATTTAAACCCGTTAGGACTAGGCCCCGCTCATTCTCGACTTTCTCATGACTGTCTACTCTTAAAATCGGCTTTACCTGAGAATAGTCATATTTACAATGTAAACCTACTGCCACGCCAGTTAATTAGTCTTAGGGTGCTATGTCCCTCCAGTCAGACTTATCAAAACCTTATTCCCTTCACCATAGTTGGTTGGTCTAAGAATGGACACTTATCTTAAGATGGTCCAAAGCGGTTTTAAACATCAAATGAAGCGTTGGGGCTCTCTCACTCTCTCCCTCTCTGTGTAAGAAAAGAAATGCACATTTTAGTTTTTTTGTTCTAAACATAAATTGAGGGGTAAAGAAAATCAGTGTAAAGTGGAGAAAGGAATTAATCTCCGTTGCACAGAGAAGCAGAAATGAGACAAATAAAGAGTGATCAAATATATAGTCAAGTTGTACTCCTCACATTCCTAATCTCAACTTTGCAAGCTGCCTAATGATTCTAGTTTAATCATGATTTTTGTGTCACTTGGCAAACCAAATAAATCTAAATAATCCCATAATATTTTGGCTGTCCGCTCCAGTTATTTTAAATCAAAGCTTTTCATCCTGTTTTGTCATTCTATTTTTGTTCTCTTCTTCACTGAGTTATGTTTGTTAGACTTAAATGGTTTCACGGGTTAATGTTCAGCTTGGCGGATGGCCTTATGCAATGTATGATCCAGTCTCAGTAGTGTCTTCTGGCCTTGGAAACTCTGTAGCATAATCCAAATGTTTTGGCAATGTCGACCACCTTAATTTACATTGCCTAACCTGTATGAGGAACTTTTGTGCCCAATATTAAATTTCACTAAATTACTTTTTTTGCAGTGAATTTCTGGAAACTTGGGTTGCTTAGCATCTATTTTGAATACAGATTTAACTTTCTAATACCAGAAGCTGGGCTTAGTCACCATTGACAGCCTTTTTAGTTCTCTGCCTCTCTCCAGTTTCTCAATATGGTCAGTTCATGTATCTGCGTTATATAACTATCTCTTCGTTTCCACCTCCCCCAGGACATACAGACACAAACTATTCGACTCACTCCACCAACCCCCACACCTCACATGGTCTAGGTAGATAATCCAGAGTGGTCACATTCAGACACAGCATAACCCCAAAGGGTTAGCATCCCCTTGCTCTAAACTAGCAAATTAGATTTCCTGACAGGAACACTCCTTGAGTGATGTCCCAGTCTATCAGCTGAGCACATTGTCCCAATGATTTTTCTGTTGGCTCTCATTGGCATCCTTGTCTCTTGGGGATCTGTGACTAATAAACTGCTTCTGTTATTTCATGTGTCTTTGTTGTGTTGCCATATCACCTACCTCACATACCTGGATCTAACTTTCCTCCTGGTCAGTGCTCTCCTACAGAACGGTTATCCTGCCAGGAATAAACTAGATACACATCACACAAGAGCCACAAAGGCATCTGCTAGTTTAAGCAAGTTTCCTGTGAGAAAGACACCTGCCACATGTAGACATTAGGCCATTGCCAGGGTAGAAAACTATCTCGTGAAAGGCATCTTGACAAAAATGAAGTCCAGCAAGAGCAGGGCTAGTGTTGATGGCCACTCTCCTGAGAGAAATCTCAGGATCAAATTAGGGAGAAATAGAACATATTTGAGGACATTTTCAATTTAAAGAGAAATCCTGGTTTATGTCAAACCACTTGTGGTGCCTCAGATAAAAACAATTTAAGAAAGTTGACGATGAGATGAGTTGGACCATCCAAGAACTGCTAAGTGTGATCACATACACATAATGACAACAATCCAAAATCAGTGTACTCCTCTGCCTCGTTGCTACAGAATCTTCTGATGTTAATTGCAAGTCACATTAGCATTCCAGAATCTTCTAAATTTGAAAGAAAACAGATGAATGTTTATGTTTAGACTTGCGAAATGAGTTAGTCTTTTAGAGTGTCCAGGAAACAGCCTACTAGACTCAACGTCAGTTAATGGACTTAGGATAACGGTGACAAGATTAATTTGCAACATTAGTGAATTCTGTAGTGACAAAGCACTCGTGACAACTGAAAACATACTTTGTTTTTTCCAACTTTATATGAAAACGAAAAAGGAACAATATGCCTTTTAATAGTTTTGCCACTATTAAAATTTAGTTAGACTTCAAATTATTCAAAATTAAAATCATCAGTCTCTTTTTAGTTGTCAGTTCGTTTTCCTCTTAGGGATTGAGCTAGTTAAGCACATCAAACCAGTAGTCTTTGTTCTTCAATCAGAATTAATCATTACACATGCTGCAGAGGCGGGTAAGTGGCCAATTGTAAAGCTATATATAGCCAATATTCTTTTTCTCTGCTTCATTTTGTTCTCTCCCCCATAACTTTTAATTAGTTCCTTCAGTTTTAAGATTTTTCTGTTTTTCTTCTCCTTTCCCTAGTACATGACTCGATATTCCTTTAAGCTATTTGTGTTTCTAGGAGTACATGTTTATTTGACTAGCAACCTGTAGAGGTGATGAGAGAGGTTGATAATGCCGTAATTGATTTGAAACACCTTGGGGAATTACTAGATCTAATTTTATCTAGTTCACAGAAATAAATCATTTTATTTATCCTAATAGGTAAGGTTCAGATGTGTAATTGCTTTCTTAAAAAATACTTATTTATTAATTTGCTTATTTTAATCTGGGGTCTCACTCTGTCGCCCAGGCTGGAGTACAATGGCATGATCACAATGATCACGGCTTATCACAGCCATGACCTCCTGGACTCAGGTAATCCTTCTACTTTAGCCTACCAAGTAGCTGAGACTACAGGCATGTGCCACAATGTGTAGCTATTTTTTTGGCTGTTTTTTTTTTTAGAGAGATGAGATCTCATTATGTTGCCTAGGCTGGTCTTGACCTCCTGGACTCAGGTAACCCTCCCACCTCAACCTCCCAAGTAGCTGGGACTACAGACAAGTGCCAGCAGGCCCAGCTAATTTTTTTTGTTTGTTTGTTTTTGTTTTTTCTGTAGAGATGAGCTCTTGCTATGTTGCCTAGGCTGTTGTCAAGTCTGATCCTCCAGTCTTGGCCTCTCAAAGTGTTGGGATTACTGATGTGAGCCACAGTGCCTGGTCAGAATACCTAAATTTAGATAGTAATATTTAAAATAAAAACCGAATTTGTTGGTGATTTGTTAAATTTATTATAATATTAATGAGACATCACCTGACTTCTCAATAAATTTTTATGGATTTCACAATATTTAATCAAGACTTTACATAATTACCATAAATAGAACTTATAAAAATCTAACAGTAAAAGAAATTTTGTAACTTATCTGGACTGTTTTAAAATAGCAAAAGATTTCTGTGAAAACTAAATTGATAACATTGATTGACCTGCATCTACGAATTGATAGAGCATTACTTGTGTTTACTATGAATAAATTATACAGAGCAACTTTAAATAAAATTTTGTTTGCCTGAAATTTTAGAAAAACAGATTTAATAAATGTGTAATTTCTAAATTTTTCTTCTCATGCAAAAAAAAAAAACCCCATGTATTATAAACCAATAAAAGAACCAACATGCATTTAGTTTGAATTATTTTGGACATAGAACACATATAAGGTAATAAGGATGTGGGTTTTGGATGCTAGGAACTCTCTTTTTTACCTGGAACACAGCTAGCACAGGACTGACATACAATGTAATTTGAGACATTATAATGGTATTATGTTAGAGAATATAACTTAGAACCCTCAGTCTTTCAATTGTTTATTAGCTGTCCTGGGAAATTTCTCATAAGATATACCTTCTTAATTTCTGGCCTTCTTTCAAAAGATATATTCTTAGTATCCCTTCACTGACTCATTCTTCCTTCCCCCCATGGACCAACATCCAGTCCTCAATTTTGTTATAATTTTGTTGGGGGGCAGATTCACTCTCTTCCTTATACCTCTTTCCCAACTTCATCTCAGATCTGTCTTTATATATCTAAATATTTTATTTTAAAATTCTTTAATTTAAAAGATGATCTGTAGTGGAACTCCACAATCTGTAGGAATCTTTTATAGCATTTGCAGACATTAATAATTTTTTAACATGATGCATTTTTTAGAATTTTGAGTGTATGTCTACCCCAGGTTGATTAGAAGAGTTTAGGTTGGAAACAGAGATCATTTCTTGCTATTGATTAATATTTAATTGCCTTGAATATTTATTTTAAAAAGTTTTTCAAGTGAACTATGTGCTGGGCAATGTGTTGCACATCCAGTAGTAAACAAAAACGATATGGCTCCTGCCCAAATAGAGCTTGCAAGTAAGTATTACAGAAAGCAGTATGCTAACTTTTAATGACAAAGAGCCACTGTCCCTAAGTCCCCTTGCCAGTAATTTTTAAAAGCACATTTTGATTAGAGATTTTAGTAGATTTATTGATCCACTATATAATTTAGACTTACCAGCAGGAAAATTAAAAACAAAGAATCATGAATAAACGTGGTTTCCTAGTGAGGATGACTAAGAACTTATAAAATGAAAGATAAGAAAAGGAGATGTGAAGATTCATAGAGAATGGACAGACTTAATTTTTAGATGTTAGGGTATTTTTTCTCTATAGAAGTGTCCAATTAGAAATGGAAATATTAAATCTTCATCTAGATGTAAATTACAGTATTAGGAAAGGTTAAAAGGGGAGTTAACTAGACTTAGTCCCTATAGAGAAATTTCAGCTCAAAGCACAAAAGCCCTCTTTAGTGACAAACATCTATGGCCTGAGTTTCCATTCCTTAACCCTGCACTCATAGGAAATAATTTTTGATGTCTCCTGCATTTTTCTTCTATAAAAATATAGAGGTCCTTGGTATTCCCTTTGTACTTGAGCTTTAACCTAATTGTTGCAGACTGTCTTCTCTTGTTCCCTTTCTTCAACCCATTCACATTAATAATATTTTAAAATATCAGAAAAAATTCATGATAGCTAAAAAAGAAAAACATATCTGCTTCTTACAAAGAACATAAAACATTTTAGATTTAAAAAAAGAGGAAGAAGGCAAAGAAGCCAGTGTGCAGATAGAGACATGATCAGTGGAGAAGAGGACACTTCAAAGAGAGAGAGGTGTTATATTTGCATGCCGCCTTTAAAAATGGAAAATTGCTAATGTTTTTAAAATTCATCAAATGCTCTTTCCTGAGGATTCTTAGATCAAGAACCTGCTATCATCTAGCATTTTCATTTTATTTAAATATTGTATCTCAAACTCTCCTCTTAAAATCACTTTATTTTTTAGTTGAAATTCTTCTCACTCAACAGCTTAAAGTATATGACTATACATTTCACACGTCAGAAACAGCAATTTTCTCCACTCAGTATTTTCTTTTATTAATATTGGGGGCAGTATAACATAATTGAAGACAAATATGTTAACACATCACATCTGGGCAAGAAATGAGTCATTAAATTTTCTAAGCAGAGTAAAAGGAAAATGTCAATATTTTCTTTTTATTTAATGGGTGCATATAAACATTAAAGTTATCAGATACATAAAAGAACAAATTTTAAAATATTTTAAATATTTTTGTACTTTTACAATGTGGATTGCATGTTTTTAATTGATTTTTTAAGTATTTTTACTTTTACAAAAAACATTGCACAGAAGACACATAGGAGAAACTGATAACATAAAAATACTAACTCTTAGCCGGGCTCGGTGGCTCAGCCTGTAATCCCAGCGCTTTGGGAGGCTGAGGTGAGTGTATTGCCTGAGCCCGCGGGTTTGAGACCCACCTGGGCAACTTGGCGAGACCTCATCTTTACAATAAATCAAAAATCAGCCGGGCGTGGTAGCGCACGCCTGTAGTTCCAGCTACTTGGAAGGCTGAGGTGGAAGGAGCACTCCAGTCTGGGCCACGGAGTGAGACTACAACTAAAAAAAAACAAAAACAAAAACAAAAACACTAACTCTTCCTATCCCTGAACATAGATTATCTCCCCATTTATTTAGATTATTAACTTCTTTCACCAGAGCTACAGAGAATTCCTTGCATATATTTTACTAGATTTATACCTAATTAGTTCCTTTTACCCCTTTACCAACAACCACACCAATTTTTCTTTATTATTAACATCTCGCATTAGTATGGAACATTCATAACAAATAATGAATCAGTATTAATATATCAGCACGTTAACTGAAGTACATAGTTTGTATTAGGATTCACTTTTTGTCTTGTACACTTAGATGGGCTTTGCAAATGAATCACTTCGTATCCAGGATTACAGTATCACACAGAATAGTTTTATCACCCCAAATTCCCTGATGTTCCCCCGTTTACTCCTTTCCCCATATCCAAAATCCTGAACACCACTTATCTTTTTACTGTCTCTACAGTTTTGCTTTTCCAGAATGTCAAACAGCTGGAACTAAATAGAATGCTGTATTTTTCAGACTGGCTTCTTTCACTTAGCAATGTGTGTTTAAGGCTCCTCCAAGTCTTTTCACAGATGTTTTGTTCATTTCTTTATATCAGTGATTAATTTTCTGCTGAATGGATGTACCACAGTTTGGTTTTTCCACTTACCTATAAAAGAACATCTTGGTTATTTTTAATTGTTGACAATTATAGGAAAACTACAGTAAAAAATTATGTGCAAGTTTTTGTGTGAACATAAATTTTAATTCAATTACATAAATATCTAGGATCTTCATTGCTAGGTCGTATGGTAAGACTACAATTAGCGCTGTAAGAAAATATTAACTGTCTTTCAACGTGGCTACTCCATTTTGCATTTTCACCAGCAATGAAAGAAAATTCTCATTTATTGTTCCACACACTTGTCAGCATTAAGTAGTGCCAGAGTTTTAGCTTTTAGCCATTCTGAGTGATGTGTGAGAGTATCTCATTGTATTAATTTGCAAGTCCTCAATGACAGATGGTATCAAGTATCTTTTCATGACTTATGCCAATCTGTATGTTTTCTTTGGTGAAATGTATGTTCTGATTGTTTTCCCATTTTTAAAATTTGTTTATTTCCTTTTTATTGAGTTTTAGGAGTTCTTTACATGTTTTGGATATCAGTCCTATACCAGATATATGTCTTTGAAAAAAAATTCCCTGTCTGTTGCTTGTCTGTTCGTTCTCTTCACAGCATTTCCACTGAGTAGAAATTTTCAACTTTGGTGAAATACGACATTTCATTTTGCTTTCAAGTATTGAACTTTTGGTATTGTATTCAAAAAGTCTTTGATAAAGTTAAAGTCACCTAGATACACTCCTAAATGACCCTCTAGAGCTTTTATAGTTTTGCATTTTACATTTAAGACAATGATTCATTTTTATATTATTTTTTGTGAAAGGTGTAAATTCTGAGCCTAGCTTCAGTTTTTGGCATGTGGATTTCAAGTTGTTCCAGTAACCTTTGTCGAAAAGGCTATCTTTTTCCATTGAGTCAGTTTTGTTTCATTGTAAAGACAAGTTAACAATATATGTGTGAAACTATTACTAGCCTGTGTATTTCATTTATCTATTTGCCTGTTCTTTCACTAATACTATATATATATATATATATATATATTATATATATATAGTAGTAAATAAATGTGTAGTAACCTTGAAGTCAGGTAGTGTCGTTCCTTTGACTTTTTCTTCTTTAGTATTGCGTTACCAATTCTGGTTCTTCTGTGCTTTCATATAAACTTTATGATCACTTTGTTGGTGTCCATAAAGTACATTGTTGACATTTTTATTTGGACTTGCATTAAATCTGTAAATCAAAAGGAGAAACTGATAACATAAAAATACTAACTCTTCCTATCCCTGAACATAGACTATCTCCCCATTTATTTGGATTATTAATTTTTTTCATCAGAGCTATGCAGAATTCCTTGTATATATTTTGTTAGATTTATACCTAATTATTTCCTTTAGTTTGGCATGATGTAAAATGGTACTATATTTTTAATTTACAAATAAGTTAATTGTGTATCCCACAACCTTAATATAATATTTTATCATCTCTAAAAGCTTTTAAAAATGCACATATTATTTGAGATATCCTAGTTAGGCAAATCTAGAAAATATGTCATCTGAAGAGAGACATGTGTCATGTGTGAACAAGGAAGTTTTATTTCTTCCTCCCTTATCTTCATGCCTTTTATTTCCTTTGCTTGTCCTATTTCATAAGCCTGGATTTCCAGCAGCAGGATATTAATTAGCGTAAGTGGGATGGAACTTTTTTGACCTGGTCTAATACTGTGAAAAAGCATCTAATCCTGTGTAAAAGCATACTAATCTCACAAATAAGTATGACTTCACCTACAAGTTCCTGTTTTCTTCTTTTTCTGATGTCATTTGCTTTAATTGAGCTTTGTTTATTACTCCATTTTATCTCTCTAATTGATGCATTACTTAAACCTTTTCTTAAAAAATAGAAGTCATTTTTTTGGTATTAAACATATTTTAATATTATAATAGAAATTCATTTTTAACTTACTGGAAGATTTACTATTATGCAAAACATATTATATAAACAATCTTATTCCTTTCACCTCCAAAGGAATAAAAACTTTATTTACACTGACTCATCATTTTTAAAAACATCCATATAAAAGCAGCATGATACCTGCATGTTTTTCAGACAGGCAACTTAATCACATGGCCATATGCATTTGTAAAGGAGACTGGTAAGTACAGTATTTGTTTGGAACATTATGCACATAACTAAGACAAGCAAAGGGTGCAGTATTTCCATAACAAAAGAAAAACAAGGATAGTAGAACAGAAACAATAATAATGTCAAACATTCAATTGTATAAAACAAGTGTGTTTTATGTGTTTATATTTTTAATCACAGGAAAACAAATGACTAGTGATGGTGGGCAT
This sequence comes from Carlito syrichta, assembly GCF_000164805.1. Taxonomy (NCBI): domain Eukaryota; kingdom Metazoa; phylum Chordata; class Mammalia; order Primates; family Tarsiidae; genus Carlito; species Carlito syrichta. Next base: position 223,950 of record NW_007246687.1, on the reverse strand, counting down.
TTTTTCATGTTTGTTGGCCATTTGTATATTTCTTTGAGAGATATCTGTTCATGTCATTTGTCACCTTTTTTTTTTTTTTTTTTTTTTGAGGAGGGATTGGAATCTCACTCTGTTGCCCAGGCTGGAGTGCAGTGGCACGCTCATGGCCACTGCAACCTGCTGGGCTCAGGCAATCCTTCCGCCTCAGCCTTCCAAGTAACTGGAACTACAGTCACATTTCACCATGTCCGGCTAATTTTTGTGATTTATTGTAGAGACTGCTGTCTCACCAAGCTGCCCAGGCTGCCCAGGCTGGGCACAGGCAATTCTCTTGTCTTGGCCTCCCAAAGTGCTGGGATTACAGGCTGAGCCACTGCACCCAGTCCATTTGCCACTTTTTAATGGGGTTATTTATCTTTTTCTTGCTGACTTGAATATTTTGTAGATTCTAGATATTAGTCCTTTGTCAGGTGTATAGTTTGCAAACATCTCCTCCCATTCTGTAAGTTGCCTATTTACTCCATTGATTATTTCTTTTGCTGTGCAGAAAATCACTGTGAAGATTTCTCAAAGTACTAAAAGTAGATCCATTATTTGATCTGGCAATCCCACTACTTGGTATATAGCCAAAGGAAAAGTGATTGTTTTACCAAAAAAAGAAAAAAGATACTTGCATTTCTATGTTTGTTACAGCACAATTCACAATTGCAAAGATATGGAATCAACCTAAATGCCCACCAACTTATAATGAAAATGTGGTATATATGTGCATATTTCATATGTTTGTTGGCCATTTGTATATTTTCTTTTGAGAAATACCTGTTTTTGTCATATATATACCATCAGATACCATTCAGTCACGAAAAGGAAAGAAGACATATTTTGTAGCAACTTATTTGCAATTGGAGACCATCGTCCTAAGATAACTAATGTAGGAATGGAAAACCCAGTACTGCATGTTCTCACTTACAAATGGGAGTTAAAGTAAGGAATTGCATGTTATATAGATGTTATATAGAACAGCATAATGAACACTGAAGACTCAGAAGGGGGAGGGGAGGAGGGAATGTAGGGGTGAAAAAATCACTTATTGAGCACAACGTGCATGGTGTGTGTGGCTGGGGGAAACATTAAAAGCATGGACTTCTTTGCATGGCCACTGTGTAAAACATCATGCAACCAAAAATCATTTGTATTTCCTAAAGCTATTGAATTCTTTTTTTAAAAAAAGTCGAATTGCACCGTTAGAAGGTATTGAAATATTAAACTTGATTATTTACTTGGTGGTAAAGATTCAACTTTGAAATATAAAATGATATCGTGTATTTTTAAATTTCTATAAAATGAAAATAAGGTGATACATTGTAACTTTATAGCAAAGTATCCAAAAGCTGTAGTAGGAATAGAGACAATCCTGGTTTATGATGGTTTGACTTGCAATTTTTTGAACTTATGATTGTGCAAAAGCAATGTGCATTCAGTAGCAAATGCACTTCAAATTGTGATTTTTGATTTTTTTCACAGGCTAACGATATGTGGTATGATAGTCTCTCAGGATGCTGGGCAGTGTCAAAAAGCTGCAACACTCAACCACTATGAGATATTCTACACTCTATGATAAAATAGGCTTGTATAAATATAAAAAATTAGATGACTTTGCCCAACTATAGGCTAATGTAAGTGTTCTGATTGTTTATGTAGGATAGGCTAGCTATGATGTTTGGTCGGTTAACTGTAATAAATTTATTTTTGCCTTATGACCTTTTCAACCCAAGATGAGTTTATTGGGGCATAATCACATCATAAGTCTATGAGCATCTGTAGAGGTATTACTAATGTTCCAGAAATGTGGACAAATTTATAATGCCTTCAGGTAATAACCATCAGGATTGACTAAGGCATCCGTTTTTTATTACCTGTAAAATATCTAAGGATTCTGGAAAACTGAAAATTCGATATTAAATCCCCATAATGAGCCAAATTGTACAGAATAATTCTCTTCTTTTTCTGGCTGTAGGATTATCTTGGTTTATTTAAGCTCATGACTTAAAGATTAAAGTTAAAATTTTTTGAAAATATATTTATGTTTCTATGTGTATACATTCATTCACATGGATACAAAATATCTAAACCAGTTTATTCTATCTAACACAGGCAAACGTGTCAAAGATCACTGAGAAGATTTAATGAGGCTAAATCAAATTAATTATAACTGTATCTGTGGCATCAGATTCCCCCAAACTGCCTCCTGGCATTGCAGAGACCTCGGCATATGTGAGTTTAGGTCACACTACTCAAAATCAAGAAGCTGACAGGTTAGATTTTCTTCCCCAGGTTTTGCTCATTAACTAAACCAGAATACTTAGTACGTCAGCTCACTCTGCTTGAATTCCCAGACAGCACATGACTTTGGAATATGATCCCTTGATAACTCATTGAAAGTGTCTAAATACATGTACCTGGTATAACGGACCACAGATGACAATTTGGGCAGAAGGATTTTTTTGCTTCTTTCTGTCACATATTTTTGACAGTTTTACAAGCTGCTATCTAACTGCACCACTCAGATTCCATCTTAACTTTTTATTTGTTGCACTACCACGAGCTGGTTTCTTCTGACTTACTAGAGATCCTTTAAGACATCATTATGACATGCTCTTGATAGGTTTCAAATTGAAGAAAAATATTTTCTGGTTATTTGGGAACACGAAACATATTTACATTCATGAGAAGATAAAGCGGCATTTTCTTAAGCAACTGATATTTGTTAAACATATTTAATGATTTTTAATACTGATTTATAAACATTTCTGCCTATCATTGAAGTTAATGAATTCTTTTACTGAATATATCTAATGTTCCTTAGCCCATATGGAAAGGCACACATTGAAAGATGCACATTGGTTGTATTCTCTATTAGTGAAAAAGAGATGGAAATAAAATTATCTGCACACTCTTGGAAGACATTTAGGACAATATAGTCCTTATATCAAAAATAAATAGGACACTGTGAGGAGTCTTCTACATGGTTTAAAACCAGCACTCCCACTACTGTCAAACAATATAACACCCCTCTTAAGTGAAGCAATCACAAGAGAGGCTTATCTCAATCTCCTGCTACTGTAATTGTGAAATGAATGTCCACCTAACCCACCCACTATTTCTCCAATTGTAGTAAAGAGGTATAACGTTCCAGGCTGCATGTAATTTTTAGAACCATTCCCCCATCCCCCACACACTGTTGACAAAACTTTCTTATATATAATCAATAATTTCTCCTTAGAGATTACTTCCCTTTAAGAAGCAAAAAGACACAGATCAATCCATTATACAAACAAACAAAAAAGGCAATAACAACCAAACAACTTATCTCCATCAACAATATCTCTTCATACAATCATAATTATTCAATTATTTACATTTCTTATCTCCCTACTGGATTATACAACTTTATGTATTTTAAAATCTGTGCCACCAATTCAGTTTAAATTACTTTTACAAGAATTACAAATGACTTTCGTATTGCTTGTCAAGTATGAACTTCTCAATGGTTGTCCTAATTAAGAAGTAATTGAGAAAATCCTTCCCACTCTCATCCCTTAACTCTTACTACAGGACACTCTTGATAAATATGCTTATATTCAACTGTGTACTTGAAGTCTCCACATGGGTGACCCAAGGAGGGGATTAAAAGGATGTCATCCTACCTTTTCACTCTCTTGACAAATCAGTTTCTGTGGTTTCAGTCCACTGTCTCCCCAGTTGCCAATATATACTCCATCTCTTTTTCAGTCCATGTCGAAGCATCTATCAAAGTTCTTCTATTTTATTTTCTAAGCATTATTCAAATACCTCCCCTCCTGTCACCTCAATCAAACTCAGACAAATATTTTGTAACTCATCTTAGTCCAGTGTTAGTCTTTTGTGAAACTTATTACCATCATGATCCTGAACATCCATCTATTTACAAAAATTTTGAATTTTGTACTTTAACCCAACTTTTCCCAAAAGCTTTGCAGTTTTTACTGTGTGATATGCATGTTGTTAAGAGGTCTAGGAATGCATAGGTTGCATTTTAGGAGCACAGACTACACTGCTTCTCATGCCATATTCCACAGGAGAGAATAATATGGTAAGCAAAGTTCAGTAAGTTTTTCAATGACATATAGTATTGGAGAGCTTGGCTGAGCTAGCTCAAAAGTATGTTCCTCCCAAAAGTCAATATTAAAAAAAGCATATGTTTTCATCATTTTATTCTTGGTATCCAAAGGGGAACATATTTGTTATTTGAATGAATGGACACATAAATAGAGGAGATTAAATATAAAGTGAGAATAAGTGCACAATCCATGAATTATTATTGTTATTATTATTATTATTATTATTTTTTGAGTTGGAGTCTCACTCTGTCACCTAGACTGGAGTGCAATGTTTGCTCCTGGCCACCGCACCTCAACCTGCTGGGCCTGGTGATCCTTCTGCCTCAGCCTTCCAAGTAACTGGAAATACAGGTGCACACTACCACGCCCGGCTAATTTTTAAAAATTTATTGTAGAGATGAGGTCTCGCCAAGTTGCCCAGGTGGGTCTCGAACCCGTGGGCTCAGGAAATCCACTCACCTCGGCCTCCCAAAGTGCTGGGATAACAGGCTGAGCCACCAAACCCGGCCAATTCATGAATTATTAAACAAAACTCTTGCTTTTTTATATTATCAATTATTTGGTAGCATCTTCAGATGTTGTGAATTAAGGATTTGAACTACTATGTATCATTAAATAAGAAAAAGAGTTTGTAGAGTATTGCACATGCAGTAAGTCCACTAGATAAGAACAAGTTCTGTTCTGAGAGCACGTTCCTAAGTCCAATTTGTTCACGAGTCCAACACAGTTAGCCCAGGTACCTGACTAACACAATTGGCTATACAGTATCAGCTACCCCCCTGTGCTTATACGCTTGCTTCCAGACATCCTGGGGTTGAAATAAATGTTGTACTACTCTGCTCTATATAGTACTGTGCAGTAAAGTACACAAAAAGCACAACCACTTTAGAGGATGCATTCAAGTGACAATGTACACCAGACATGTGAACCAACTTACATGATTAGACATACGAATGCACGTTTGCATCTTTGAAAGTTTGCAACTTGAAGATTCTCCTGTAGGGGACTTACTGTAATATGACTGACAATTTTATAAGAATGACACACATATTTGTACAGATATAAACATTTGACTAATCTTTTTATTTTCCACAATTATATTTTGTTTTGAAGTATGGGAAACATTGTGAAGAAACTTTTTAGAATTCTTTTGAAGAATTCTTTTTAAGATGATATATTTGTCAAAAATAATTTAGGTTATTTGCTTTAAATATTTCACATGTTAGAAAATCTTTTTTTTTTTAATCTCAAAGGGAATGACTATCATGTTCAAAACAACAAATTTCTCATAAAATGAATTCTAAAGGTGTTATATTTTCCATAAGGATCACATTAATACCGTTGCATATTCTACACTTTGGATATGTCTCATGATTATTTAATCCAAAAATGCATTTTTTAAATTTTCAAAAGAAAATATTAAATTCTTCAAATATTCAAGAGTTCTTAAAAAATTGAATTAAGTCTTATGTAATCAAACGTAAGAGCTAAGTCCACTTAAAAATAATTTATCTACAGTAACCTCTTATTTTCCAGGAAAAAATTAGTTATTTTTTAATTAAGAAATTTGTATATGTAAATTTTATTGAGGAATTGCTAATTTATGCTTATCAGCACTTTCTAATCTTTTGATAGAACTGATAGTCTTCATTTTAAAGTATATACACATAAAAGAATCATTGTGAATAAAACAAAGAATAACGTTGATACTTATTAAGGGAAAATATTCTTCATAATCCCTGTAGGGTAGGTAGCAGTGATGGCTAATTTCGGGTGCCAGACTGACTAGATGAAAAGATATCTCAGTAGCTGGTGAAGCATTTCTTCTGAGTTTGTCTGTGAGGGGTATTTCCAGAGGAGATTGTCATGTGAGTTTCTCCCTCAATTGTGAGCAGTCACTAAGCAGTTTTCTCAGCACCTGAAAGGAACAAAAAGGCAGAAGAAGGGCAAATTCTTGCTCTCTTAGAGCGGGGATGCCCTTTATCTCTTGCCTTTGGATGTCAGAATTCCAGATTCTCTGGCTTTTGGGCTCTAGGACTCAAACCAGTGGCCCTCAGGACTATTGGGCCTTTGACCTTGGACTGACAGTTACACCATCAGCTTCCCTAGTTTTGAGATTTAAAATTTTGGACTGAGTCATGCTACTGGCTTCCACAGTTGTCCAGTTTGTAGGTGGGTTATTGTGGGATGTCTCAGCCTCCATAATTATGTGAGCCAATTCTAAAAATTTCTCTCTTATCTGTGTATCTGTCTGTCTGTCTATGGGATCTATATATTCTATTCATCTGTCTCTCTGGAGAACTCTGGCTAATATATTAGTTAATACAAATTAGTACTTCCTCTGCTTGGCCTTATTGCAGCATTGAAATGATTTGCCAAATAAGATTTTTTTAATGTTTTGATGAAATATTACAACAAGACACTACAAAGATCCAGAGGGACAGTGGGCGTACATTTAATTAAGCAATATTATGACATGTTAAGTAAATTTTATTCAATTTTAAAATTGTGTAAATTTTGAAATATTTTTTCCAAGTGATTGGTAAAATACTATTCTACTCTAAATCAGGTAACTAGACAATTTATTGGTCTAGTTTTAGCAGCTTTAAAAACATAAATACCACAAAAAAAGCCAAGAGAATATTTCTGTCTTAATCGCATGTATGTATGTGTGTGTGTCTATGGGCTTTTATAGCTATTGGAATTACTGAGTCATTTTAACAGTTCTTTCAGTGAGTTAAAATATCCCTTTTAAAAAAACATCAAGGATGTTTGAAAGAGTACTAAGACCAAAGTTACTTTAGAAATATTTAGCACAAAACCAGAGAAAAACCTGAGAGAGTCTTAAATTGTGTATACTCTAAAGTCTGTAAGAGTTAAGATTTGACATTCAAAATAGTCATCTGGTAATCAGATTAATTAAATCTACCAAAATGGTGAAACAAATTATTTGGAGGCTAGGAGATTCTAATAAGCTGCTCTAGTCTATTGACACATTACTTAAACAAAAAGATAAAAATAATGCTGCATGTGTGTATCACTAGACATTCCATCTTGACTAATAACAACTTAGTCCTGTAGAAAAATTATTCCACATCATTTTGAAATAGTGACCTCCAGTTTCTTAGTAGGCAACTTTAAAATGGGTTCTTTGAATTGAGAATGGAGGTAAATAATTTGATTCAAATACAAAGAAACAGTATTCTTGTGCTGGGTCTTAGAAAAAGTGTTAATATTTAAAGTGTATATGATGCTTAAATGATATCCTCATATTAGCCATGAGGACTAGCTGACAGAAACCAGCCTTATTAAAATGTTTAAGATAACACAGATTATCCATATTTGTATGATAATTAGCAATATTTACTGCATGTATTTAAGTACTTGCAATATTTTGACTAGATTGAGGCATTTGATGAAGAAAATTGAATACATTGTGTATATATTAATTAAACTTAATTTCTTTCTTTCTTTCTTTTTTGTGAGACAGGGTCTCTTGTTCTGTGACTCAGGCTGGAGTGCCATAGTGAGAATATAGCTTATGGCAGCCTTGAATTCCTGGGTTTACTGCAGCCATGAACATCTGGGCTCAAGCAATCATCTCACTTTTACCAAACTTAAATGTCTTAAGAAAACTATTTATCAAGCTGGGCATGGTGGCTCATGCCTGTAATCCCAGCACTTTGGGAGGCCTAAGCTAGAGGATTGCCTGAGTCCAGGGGTTTGGGACCAGCCTAGGCAATTTGGGAGGACCTCGTCTCTACAATAAATCAAGAAAACTTAGCCAGGTGTGGTGGTGCTTGGCTGTAGTTCCAGCTACTTGGAAGGATGAAGTGGAAGGATCATCTGAGCCCAGGAGATCGAGGCTTTTGTGGTCATGAGCATGCCACTGCACTCCAGCCTGGTTGACAGAGTGAGACTCCAACTCAAAAAAGAAAAAAAAAGTATTTATCTAAGTTCAAACCCCTCAAAGTTATGTAAAATATATGTTTTTATAAAGACTAATAAGTTTATGCAATTTTAACTTAAAACTTTTTAAAATATAATTTTTACATTTATTTCAGTAAATTGAATATTCAGTTTTAAAACAAAAGAAGACCAAAAAAGTTTTGTGCCCCCAAAACCATCTTCAAATACAACAAAACCTAGATTGACAGGTAGGTGCAAAATATGTAATTTGAATTGATGTGATAATTTCTCACATACTTAATTGTGTTCTTTTGATATTTTAACACTATTAACAAGATTCTTTGAGGAAATAGAAAACTTTTTAATTAAAATTTTGAATTTTTCATACAGATTAGCAAAAATTAAGTTAGTATGTTGTCATTTCCTAGCAAATTCATAGCTAAGTAAACATCAACTCTTTCCCATTTTAAGGTTATTCCATGTGCCTATGTCAAGGTTATTACCCCAAATAATCTACCATTTCCCATGGAGAGACCATGAGGTATTTTCTTGTAGTCCTTGTCAGATTTTGCTATCAGAATAATTCTGGTCTTTGAGATAATTTTTGGCAGTTTTGCTAACTATAAATCAAATACCTATAAATTCATTCAGCAAAAGAAACCAAGTTCTAAATGAATATACTCACCACTGAATACAGTTTAGTGTTTGTCATAACAACTGTTATGAAAGAGGTGGACAAACATTCTGTACTGTATTTACGATGTACTTGGCACTGTGCTATGAATTTAACATCTATCCTAATAATCAATCTTAATAACAACCTTCTGGAGTAAGTAAAATTATTATCTTGGCTTCAGTTTAGTTTTGTTGCATTATAAATCTCCTAAAAATTTAGTGGCCAATAAAAATAATCATAAGTTCCATGAAACTGCAATTTGAATGGAGATAGAAAGGGAAGGTTCATTTCTCATTTCTACTTCATACAGCATCCACTGGGACAGCCAGTCTGGGGACTGAAGCGTTTAATTCCAAGATCCCTCGTGCACATGGCTGTCAAGTTGGTGCTGCCTGCTGGTTGAGTCCTCAGCCAGGGCTGAAATCAAGAAGCTCATTTCCCCTTCACATGAATGTCTCTATGTGATTTTCTTGCCAGGGCTCATGTTGGCTTCCTCACATCATGCATCTGGGTTCCAAGAGAAAGAGTCCCAAAAGAACCAGCTGGAAGCTTTTGTGATCTAGCCTGGAAGTCACATACGGTCATATCTACCATTATATATGTGTCTGTGGCAATCAGAAAAACTTACTCAGAATCTAGGGTAGAGGATATTGAACTCACTGTTTCATAGGGGAACGATTAAGTAATTCTGTAAGAAGAGCATTCAGAAGACAGATAAGTTGTAACCATACTTGGAATTTTACGATTCCCATTAAAGATTGTGAGGACAGTCTCAGGGAGGTAAAGTAATCTTCTGAGGTCACAAAGTTTAGCAAGAAGTAGACCTAAATATGTTTCCTACGAGATAAAAATGACTTCTTTAAAAGTTCGGTTTAATTTTATATTAATTTTGAGGGGAATAATAATAATAATGCTTTCATATCATTTTAATGAACCCTAGTGCAAATGATTTTCATAGGATGCTGCAATATTCACCATAAGACAATTCCTCTTTATGACCTATTTCTTTTATCAGCTCAGTGTATGTTCGCAGGAATAAATTTATAATACTGTGTGATCAAAATTTGAGGTCCTAGTGTGATAAACGAATAGGGAACACACACAGCTGAAATTGGTAAGCATCAAAGGAATTGGTGGGAGCAGAAATGCATTGATTTGTTTGAGAATGGGTGAACTATGAGTATCAGTCAGTTGTGCTGAATTAAAAGATTCGGTTCATTAGGTGAGTCAGTTACACGGAAGTCAGTTAAAAGAGCTTTTATTGCATTAAAAAATATAAGAAGTGAAGTCATTAGTTCAAATGCTTAGACACACTGTTTAAATCACACATAAATTATATTTATTAGGACTGTTTTATTAATGTTCTTTTTTTAATTCTGAAGAAATTGTCAACGGTTACTGTTTCGAGACTTTCTTTAGTAAGGGGTCAACCTTTCCCTTGATGGATAGATGGTGTCCTAGATCTTCTATGGGTTGACTTAAAAATAGTGTCACTCTTATCTGTGAATAAAATGGAGATTATGACCCAACTGTCATGTAACAGGAGGGATCATCTGTCTTCCCTTTTTTGAGTCAAGGGACTTTGGCAGGAACATAATATTCCCTTCAAAGTCAGTTTGTTCTCTTGACTTTTTTTATAGACTCCATTTATCTGATTCTGCCTCTTCCACATGGTCTTGGGGCCTCCAGACTGATTAGATCCTAATTCTTTTGGCATGCTGTCAACATGTTCTCTCAGAATAACTATTAAGCCTTTGCTTTTGCTACTCCTCTGCAATTTTGTTTCCCTTTCTGTGTTTCAAGTCTCTTCTTTGTGATTTTCACCTATTTTACCTCAAGCTATATCCTGACAATGTGTTACCACCTCTCTCTATAAATTTGTTTCTTCTTTGCCCAAGTAATTTATTTTAGTCTCCTTTCTTAGTTGGTTGCCCCGCCCTACCACTTGATTCAGGATATTGACTTTTTATGTAAATACTCTTTTATTGTTACAGTTTTTCATCATGAATATTCAAAAAGATCAGACATCTTATCCTATCTTAACTCTTCAAACAATACATTCTTCAAGACTGAAAATCTTTACATATAAATATTCATGTTGCCACTATAATAAACCAGCCTCTAAATATTAAGGTCATTATCTTTTTCTTCTTAACAGAAACAAATTAGTACTTGGAATTTTTGCTGAGGTAAATTAAATCATTTATTCAGATTTTTTCTTTTAGTTTCAATATTTTTATGCACTGATAATAAAATTTAAATTACATTTTAAACAGGTTTTTGATAGTAATCATATATTAGCTACGGCAGAAATTTTATTCAACGTTTTGTGAGTATTCTCAGGAAAAAAGGTAAGGCTGCAATCCATTAAAATGGATTTTCTGATATTTTGCTTTTAAAAAAAAGTATTGGAGAAGAAAATTGTAGGAAATCATAAGTGCAATTAGGAATACACTGTCTTTTTCTTTTATTTGATAACTGAACTAAGCTTTCAGCAATAACTAAGAGAACTTTTGATAACTGAATTAAGCTACTGGTTTAGCAAACTTATGTTTACAAAAAAGGATAGCTGTTTAACTATAGTTCTTAGAAGTTCTCAAACTTCAGGCTTTCGTTGTTTTTGGTGTTGCATTGTATATTAACTTATTCACTATGAAGGAGGTAGTTTTATTTTCCTTGACTTGGAAATTATCATAGACTGAACTAACAGGAAAGTAGAATCTGAACTGGAGATTGCATTAGCACATAGAAAGTAAATTAAGGACTTGTATTCACCACCTTTAGAAGGAATAGAGCAAGAAACTGGATTATGCCACCATCTCATTGAAGATCTCAGTTTATTCCTCTAAAACTAAGATGGACATTCAGAATTATCCCAAATGGGAATGAAAAGACTAGTCATTTATACTATGTTAAGAAGTCATTGGATGAGCCTGGTACAGAGAAGGAATTCTGGGAGAGACAATTCTTGTAAATCACAGCAATTTCAAAGAGACCCTCATGGGGAATCTGAGAGGAACATCCCATCACGAGCTACCGAGATGGTTTCTCAAAAGCAATGAAGATGGAAGCATCAATACGAAGAAGAAACCTGCTCTGAAACTTCACAATCAACCGATTGTTTAAAGTTGTAGATCTTTTATCTTCAGCAGAATAACGTTCCAATCGTTCTCTCTATTCCTGTCATCTCCACTCCACTGCTTTCCTTCCCTCTTCTCTCATCTCTTTGTCCTCATCTTCCTGTTTCCTCCCCGCACCTTCCTCCTCCTCCCCTTCTACTTCCTCTTTCTCTTTCCTTGTTTCCTCCCAGTGTGTTTATCATCATTCTTAACATTACACACATGTAAACATGCCCTAGGTGGAAGAAGCTTTGAGAGTGAATAGCTATCCAACGATCATTAAGTTTTGTTTGCTTTTTTTTCCCAATTTTTTATTTAGCTAAAAAAAAAATCATGTTTTTGGTTGCCCAATATTGCAAGTTTTGACGACTGTCTAAAAAGAGAGTTACTACCACCACTTTCATCCTAGAGGACAGTTCCCCTCATTTTGCTGTCTTTTATTCTCCCCGGATACATTAGACGAAAGGTAAACTCTTCATGATTTCATCTGCTGAATTATGCAACGATCATAATAATGTTGCTCTTTTTTAGTTCAAATCTACCCACACTCCAAGCCCCTAACAATCACTAATCTGTTTTTTGTTTGTTTGTTTGTTTGTTTGTTTTGAGTTGGAGTCTCACTTTGTTGCCCAGGCTGGAGTGCAGTGGCATGCTCATCGCCACCACAGCCTCGACCTGCTGGACTCCAGCGATCCTTCCTCCTCAGCCTCCCAAGTATCCGGAACTACTGGTGCGTGCTACCACACCCAGCTAATTTTTTGATATGTTGTAGAGATGAGGTCTCATCATGTTGCCCAGGCTGGCCTCAAGCCCACAGGTTCAGACAATCCACCATCCTTGGTCTCCCAGAGTGCTAGGATTATAGGCTTGAGCCACCACGCCCAGCCTAATCTGTTCTTTATTCCCAGATTTTCTTGCCTTTTCTAGAATGTTACAAATAGAATCATGTAGTACATAAGCTTTAAGTGTGATGTCTTTCATTTAAGATAAAGTGGTTAGATTATCTGTTCTTTTTTTTCAGGGTTAGGTTTGCAAATGGTCATTGTACAGGTACAGTTTGGGCCTCACTTTGTTCCCCATTTCACCTGATTTGAGATCAGGTACCCATATTGATGAAGTGTGCCCACTCCCCAAAGATTCCAACTACTGCCAATTAATTTCTTATGATAATATGATAATTGTTCAGGGTCCACCTGTGAATGAGAACATGTGGCATTCAGTTCTTTGTTTCTGTGATATATCACTGAGAGTTATAGATGCTAAGTCCATCCAAGTTGTTGTGAACTTCATAATTTTGTCCTTCTTTATGGCTGCATAATATTTCATCATGCTTATATACCACACTTTTTATCCAGTCCTCTTTCAGTGGGCGGTAGGGTTGGTTCCATGTATTTGTTACTGTGAATAACACTGTAATAAACATGTGTGTGCAGGTACCTTTTTCACAGAGTGATCTGAGTTCCTCCAGGTATATTTCCAGAAGGGAGATTGCTGGGTCATATGGAAGGTCGATTTTTAAATCTTTTAGGAATTGCCACAGAGGTTGTACTAGTTTACACTCCCACCATGTCCCTTTTCTTGTATCAATAGTTTCTTCCTTTTCAACAGTGTATTTTATTTAAATGAAAGCCATTTAGCAAAGAAGTCTCAACTTTCTGGCCCTGTCTGCCATTAATGATCAATACATGGAACCAAGGGTAGATATGTGAGAAACACTGGATATGTAAATTGTTCCATAGAAAGAAAATATTTTAACAAGGCAAGTTTAAGATGATGGTGCAAACAGAGCACATTTTTTTTACATATGAACAAATTGTATATGAACTTATTCTACTTCTAAATTCTGTGATAATTGCAAGAATTTTCAATATATTTTGTCTGTAATGATCACAGTCCCTTTGTCCACTTGGCAAGCTCACATCTATCATTCAAAAGACAAGTAAAATGCCTCATATTTCTTGAAGACCTCCACTGACTCCTCCCTTCCTCATCTCTGGGCAAATGGATTCAATATTTCTATTTTGCCCCAAAATTTATTGTATTTTTTATTAGATTGACATTTTACATCTTTTACACAAAACTGTGAAATTCAAAGAGGCAGAAATACATCTCTTTTGCATTCGTTATGCTGATACTTGGCATCATGCTTAGACTATCATAATCAGTAAAAGTTTGTTGAGTGACTAAACTAATGACAAAATGAATAAATATGCGTTGCTTACCCTAAAAAACGTATTCTGTGTTTATGCTTTAAAATGTGTGCTTTTACTGGAGACTTGGGGAGAGGAAAGGGTCAGGGGGTAGGGACAAAAAAATCACCTCTGGGTTACGATGTGCACAGTGGGGGTGGTGAGTACACTTAATGCCCAGACCAAAAACCATTTGTACCCTTCAAAGCTTGAAATTTAAAACAAAATAAACGTGTGTGCTTTTGATCATGGTGTTTCCATTTATACTTTCTTCCAACATGTTTATTAGTTTTTAACTCCATCATTTGAGGTACCGCTCTCTAGATTTTGCTTTTATTTTCTCTGCCTGTGGCTTTTCACCACATTGCCAGCTATCACATTTCTGACCGTCCTGGGCTGCACAGTGCATGGCTTTCCATGTAAGATGAGAAATTGCTTGCTGTTTCTCGATTTCTTCTATTCTCCCACCATGAAATTATTAATTAGCAGGATGGTCATTTTCAACATAAACTGTGATACTTTTGAACATAAATTGAGGTTGTACTGCTGAGAGTATTTTAGAATAGTTTTCTCTTTTTCAGTTTCTGAGGGTGAGCATCTGGTGTATTGTTCTTCAGCTCTGGCGATCATGTTATTTGAAGGGCTCAGTAGCATACGGGTGGGAGGGCGAGACAAACCTTCTTCCAGCCATTTCCCACAAGTATCATCACCATATGCAGACTATGTATTAGATAAGAAAAGTTAGTCATGAGGTGAATTTCAACAAGCTAGCCGATAGACATCCTGACACTCAGAAAAAGTAGAAAATAAAATAATGAACTGGGAAAAAAAGATAACTGATAATTGTCACCTATTTTTAAAACAATGAAACAAATTAGAAAATATATTTTAAAAGTCATTACTTCAAATGAATACTACAATACTGTTTTATTGAAGTACTACATTTTATGCTACTTGGTATTTTTAAAATATTGTACATTCAGAATTGGCTTTTACCTTGAGCTTGAGACGTACTTCTTTTTAGCCTGCAAGCAGTCAACATTACAAAAATGGCAATAAAAAGATAAATTTCAATACAATATCTTATCAAACATATCTTTCTCTCTGTAAACGCATAGAATTAATCAAATTATTGTCATAGTAAAACAAATGTTCATCTCCATCTCAAAAACATTGAGCAAAGAGGTGAAGGGTATAACATTAGACCTTGAAGAGCCAAAGACGAATGTGCATCATTTTTGCTCTCAATGTGTGTTCAAAATAATTGAAATAAACCAAAACAAATCTAGTACATTTAATGTAAGAGGTTCAGATTTGCTCAAAGAATGGCGCTATGGGAACATTGAAAATCAGAAATCACTTCAGAATGGGGAAATCAAGTTTTAGTTTAAAGAATAGGACACATTTGGTATTGAGCAGTTGAAAAATGGAAAAAATCAAACTAAACAAAAGAAAACAAGGCTTCCTAGAAGTCCCATGAAGCTGCATGTAGTACAGAGGAAATAACAAACTTCCCAGTTTGAAGAGTATTTAATAAAAGGAATGTTGCAGATAAAACTTCTGAGATAAGTAGTGAACAGATTACAAATAGTCATCATTATCCAGAAGAATCCAACCTTTTGAAAGATTCTGGGAGCTATTCTGAACTGGAAAATATGATTGGAGCTTGTTTTAGATAAATAATTTTTGTAACTGAATGGTTAGCAGAAGGAAGGCTTTGGTCAGGAGAAAAAAGAAACTTTAAGGGAGAAACACACTTTAAGTACATATTTTAGAAGACCAGAACTGAGAGCGTAAGAGCTCTAACAGCACAATAGTAGTGAAAATTAAAAGGAAGTCACAGACTTGAATAACTTTTTGGTCAATACACAAGTAGTCAATAGAGTTCTACAGAGTGTGCATGATTTCTCTCTTTTTAATTCCTCTATACACCCTCTACGCTCTCTTTAATAACCAACCAGTTCCCAGGCCCCATAGCTCAGAGAGCTATTTTTCCAAATTGAAGACCTCAATTGTACTCTAAAATCAATAAGAAAAAGAACATAGTGGAATTTGTATCATCAGAAAAAGTATCATGCAACTATTGTCGACTTTGAAACTTACGTGATACTAAAAGTCAAGAAAATATACTCTTCTCACATAATTCACATTCTTAATTTTGGTAATTGTCTATTCATAGTGTCTCTTGTCCAAGAACTACCAGTATCTAGCCTATTCTAATATTCTCTAAAATCTCAATTAAATTAGCTAAATATTACCCAAGCACTTATGTCATACTATTAAAAACATGAAAGAAGAAGAAAGTGGGTTTTTTCGTTTGTTTTGTTTTCCCTCAGACTCAGTGGACAAGTGTAGGTAGAAATTTCAGGTCATAGTCTCTGTTGAAGCAACATTATATTGGTGGTGGGGTGGATAGCAATGCCCAGCATAAATAGCAATAGCAAAAGCTAAGAATTCGTGATGTTTTCACACAACAGGTGGAGAATTGTTGAGTGACAGAGTCATGGGCTGCTACAGCCAGCAGGGATATTTGATTATGTGTAATGTGACATATGAAATAGCACAAAATCAATAACTTTCGTATGGTTGGGTCTTTTTTTTTTCAGACTACACTCAGCCTAAATTTATTCTTTTCCTGCCAAAAGGTAAAGTCAACTATAAACTCATTGAACCGTGTACTTCAGTACAGAGAAGGAAACCAATATAAAAGACCAAGCAGGAAGTTTGAGGCAAAAAATGTAATGGCAGTGGGTATTTTTTAGAGTGCACTTGAAGGACAGCTCACTGCCTTATGTTCCATGATTGATTGACCAAATTTATCTACTATCTATTATTGGCAGCAGTAGCAAGAGTTAGATAAATGCAGAGAAACAAAAACATCTCTGCAAACACAATGGATGAAATTTGTAGACAAATAAAGCTACTGAAGAGATTTACAGAGACATAGTTTTAAGTTTATAAGGTATTCACAGGACCTTGTGTTAATTCTTGTCTCTGCATATTGATACACACAGCTATCTTTCAGTATCTGAGAGTAGTTGGTTACAGGATCCCGCCAGATACCAAAATCCACATGTACTCAAGCCCTGTTCTGAAGTGCGCCTTGCAGCAACCAGTTATAAGAAAAGTATGTGGGTTCAGTGTTTATTTGTGACCTGTGTTTATTGCGTATGAGAAACCCACAGATCCAAAGAGTTAACTGTATTTATTTTTTAAACCCACGAGTAAATGTATGTATACAATTCAACCCTGTTGTTCAAAGTTCAGCTGTATAGATAGATGATAAACAGATGGTTAGATAGATAGGTGATAGATAGATGATAAATGGATTCTAAATAATGTATGCATTTCTTTTTTAAATTTTTCTTTATCTTTTACTTTAATGAATTTTCCATTTTTTGCAATAGTAAGTATGAATTATTTTGAAAAAAAGATTTATTTGGTTTAGTGGATTTTTGTTTTTATTTTCATTTGTTTCTTTTGATTTTACAAAAAGAAAATTAAGAAGATAAATAACGATAAAGGAAATAAAGAAAAAGAAAGACCCTAAAGGACCAGAAAATAAGCAGTCATGAAACTATACTAGGGCAAAGTTTTGTCCAGATTCACGGTGATAAAATTTGGATATTAAAAGCAAAATTATGTTAGCATCATTGGCAGTTTTATGGTTGCAATATTTGTGAAGTTGATTAGTTTGCATATAATGTCTTACTTCATGTTATTTAACTTCAACTAAAATATTCTGTAGGTTACAAAATATTCAAGTGGAAGTCACTTTTATGTATTGTTATACCCAGACATCCAAATTAGAATATTTCAACATGACAATTAAAAGTTTGGTTCTGATCTCCTCAGAGATGAGTTTATATCAACAGTATTTATCCAGTTTTTTTTCTTTCTCTTTCTTTCTTTTTTTTTTTTTAAATAGCTTTAGGGAATACAAGTGCAGTTTGTTATGTGGATATATCACATAGTGGTGAAATCTGGGTTTTTAGTGTACTCATCACACAAATAGTGTACATTGTGCCCAATAGGTAATTTTTTTGACCACCTTCTGTTCTATTCTCCCACCTTTTGGAGTCTCCAGTGTCTATTATTTCACTCTTAATGCCTATGTGTACTCACTGTCCAGCTCCCACTTTTAAGTGAGAACCTGAGATATTTTACTTTCTGGTTCAGAGTTATTTTATTTAGTATAATGGCCTCCATCTCCACCCACGTTGCTGTAAAAGATTGAAATTTCATCTTTTTATGGCTGTTTACATTGTATGGGGTGTGTTTATGTGTGTATGTGTGTGTGTGTGTGTGTGTGTGTGATATTTTTATCCATTTATCCACTAATGCACACTTAGGTTAATTTCATGACATGGCTATTGTGAAGAGTGCTGCAATATACATACAAGGGCAGGCGTCTTTTTGATATACTAATTTCTTTTCCTTTGGGTAGATACACAGTAGTGGGATGGCGGAATCCAATGGTAGTTCTATTTTTAGCTCTTTGAAAAATATTCATGCTGTTTTCATAGGAATTGTACTCATTTACATGCTTTTTTATGTCCATAGATGTTTCTCTGTGTGATATTTACAAGACTGATAGTCAAGGCATCAGCCACCTTCAGATATGTACCTATGTAATGCCGAATGCAAATGCTGCCAGTAAAAAGTCTTTCTCACTTAGAATCCCTTTAATTCTTCTGCGAATGGGTGTTTGGGGTAGCAGATGTTTTCTGTGCCAGGACCCGAACCATGTTGCATGATTTAGTTTCTTTCATAGAGGACTGCAGTATCAGTGGGAATGGACAACGAACAGAATCAACTGAGTAAGCACCAAAATGTTCTCTATAATAGCATGCTAATAATAATTATGTGGCCTATAAAACTGATTTAATTTCCACAACATTCTGTGCTTGCTATGCTAATTCTCAAACTAGAATAAATCATCAACTTCCTAAAGCACCTTTTTCATTTTACCTAATTCTATTTTTATGAGGGTGTGCTGGGTCTTTACATCTTTCAACATTCTGATAGAATATATTACATATTTTTTGTATGCAAACTTTCTAGACCATACCTGGGTTTGAAAAATAATACATCTACGAGCACTCTTGGCCAATTCTATCACAATGGAGAAATATCTGCAGCAGAGAGCCAACATGGTTCATTTTATAGCCTATCATCTGGATGCCTGAACTATAGAGAACCCCCAGGAAAAATTAAATTTCCATACCTTACGTGGAGTGACCATTAAAGAAGATAATGCTACTCGTAAGCCAGTTAGAAAGACTTGGGCTTACGGCGCTTGGCTTTGTAATGCTATGGCTTAAAATGAGTCATAATTTGCAATTCATGCATTTTAAGTTTCTTCTTGTATTAAATGTATGCAGTAGATATTATGTGCAATATTAATAACAGTAGAAAGGATGGGGTTTAATAGTAAATCAAACTAACAATACCTCCTGGAATTTATATTATTATACTTGGTACTTTGCTTTTTTTTATTTTTAGCCGTTTGTATTGCAAGTTTGAGATTATTTTATGTTAATTCTCAGAGGATATAAATATACCAAGAAAACCTTCAGAACCTTTTTCAAATAACATTAACTCTTTAGTCAGTTTTTTATTGCTGTGTATGTTAAAAGGAAGTCTGTGACTTGAAAACAATGAAACATCTCTAATAATTTAAAATAAAGGATTTTGAAGGGATGGTTAAAGACAATGGGAAATGGTTCGATCATAAAACTAGGCTATGGAATTTGGAAATGAGAAATTTAAAAAGAATATATTATATTGACAACAGTATTTATGAAATCTCCTTTTTCAAAAGGGTCTTAAGTGAATATATTGAGTTTCTCATTGCAGTACTCAGTTTTCTAACCAGAACCCAATATAATGGGTTACGTTTATATGTTAACCCTAGTTATACAGAGAATGAAAATGTTACATGTGATATTTATTCATGTACATAAGAAAATATACTTATCACATAATACATAAAATGATAGATTACTTCCTATTTCATGGTTGTAGTTCACGTGGTATACTCCTAAATATTACTCCTATAGAATTTCTCATTTTGTCATTCATAGTCTAGGTCTTAACTGCTTATTTCAGTGAAAAAATATTTTCTCAGTTAATAAGCCCTGGGTGTAGGAGGCAATGTTGTGCAGATCCACCATCTTGTCTCACTGCTGCCTGAAACACTGATATGGCCTCTTTTCATAATTCCTTCTTAAATCTTTCTAAGAAACTAAATATGTCAGCCTCTTTCTTTGGCCTCGGCTTCCTCATACTTTAAGGGTAGATTAGCATAGACTTGTCCACTGCAAAATGAATTCAAAACAAAAAAGTCACAGCATAATCTGACTTTCTAAAATATGTTTCTCTGAGCAACATGAAACTGATTATATATTAACTGTTTACCAACATCCTCAGGTAAATACATTAAGCAATCTAGAGCATTTCTCATGTTATTTATCCGTGGTTCTTCTTTAATATATGACTTCCGCTGGTGCTATTTATATTTTCTTTATCTGTTTGCTCATTTGTACTGTTTCTCATTTATTTAGGAAATGCAACTGGCTGATGAAACCATAAAACATTGTTCACCGAATGTAACTAATGAATGAAAAAGCTCATTGCAAATGTGACCAGAGTTATTGTTTTCTACAAGATTCATAAATGTAAATACTTGAAAAGGAAATTGAAACTAGAGCTGTTAAGTGAAGCATGTTCTTGGAGGTTTTCTTTTGTTATGCTCTTCTGAATTGTCTTTAATACAAGCCTTGTTGAAATACATTAGATATTATACTACTATATTATATATTTATTCATTTAAATACTATTTATTTATTTATTTGCAGTGTCAATAATCTTTGTTCCCTATGGAGAATCCTAAAATGGATTTTTATGACAAAAGCATTGCCCACTGAGAACATTATTTGATTCAAGGTTTTCTTAAAGTATTTTCAACAATAATGAAACACATTAGAAAGCAAGTGAAATGTAGTGGAGCCAGAAGGAAAGGAAACCAGTAAGAGTTCATGGGAGCACTAAGGATTGCACTTGCAAAAATTCAGAGCATCAACAATCAAGAACATCGATTGCCAACTCATTAAAACTGCCTCACCTTAAACAAACATCCTTCCTTATACCAAGAAATATAATACATATTCCTATGGATGGGTTTATGGTTAATGAGATAATGTGTGTGGAACAGTTTTTGACTAGCATTTTACTCTCCAATATTTTGGTCTGTCTGAAGACTTTGGCTTAATCAATATGATGAGAATAAAATCAATATGATGAGAATAAAAGCTTCCAACTGCAAATCTAATTAATTGTCTGGAAACTGGATAGATAAAAGATATAATAATCTAATCCAAGAATGAAGTTTGCTAAACATTAATAATGAAAAGATGTCTTTTTGCTATATCACAACCTATGACTTTTGCCATGTCACAACCTATGAAAGCTTATATAATAGAATGTAGCAGGGTAGGGGACTGTCAAGCACCAACCTCAGTATAAGGGACTCAAGTTTGCATTTTGTCCCTAAACGGTGCAGGTATTGCCCTTTGAATATACATCCAGGGCATCATCACTACTGTATGCACATACAGAATTTTCACATTGGAAACTCCTTTCCCGCTTAATGCAGAAAAACACTAAGTACAAAACATTTGTTCTAACTTGTGCTTCCCAGCTCCTAATGCCACTCACTTCAAAGAGATAAATTTTACATCAAAACTCCTTAGTGTCTTTGGATTTCTATTTTAGATTCATCTGTGGATATTTGCTCAAAGTGTGTGACAATAAATGCTAGTCTGCCCCATATGAGAGGCAGAATTAAAAAGCATCTTACAGTCTCTGATGATTAAATTAAAGCCTTTGATTAGGAACAAATGTGCTAGTTGGCTTAAAAGCTCTGATAAAGTTGAGTTTATACATTTGAAATTAACATTTGTCTGGAATCCTGTTGATCTTCCCAACCTTGTTTGTGCTAAATATGGGTCTGTCTCCAAGTTAATGCATAATTTTATACTCTGTGGACTTAAATTAAATTCCAAATAGCTTCAAAAGCTAAAATTAATTGCAAAAATGAAAAGAAGACACACATCAAAGATTTATTTTTAAAGTTGATATCTACATAGCATTTTATACCCATTTAAAACGGTTAGCTTATCCCTTATTGGGCGTCCCTTAACAATTAAAAACTTCATATACTGCAAGAGTACATTCTGTGGTAGGAAATGAGATGAACTATGTAATCCCCTACCATGAATACTATAAAACATAAATGTGTTCTGTAATTGATTATATCTACTTTTTGCTCTTAAAGTTTGCAGAACATTTATTCTTATACAATACAAAATAAATAAATATCTAAATATTTTAATTATGGTTTTTAAAAAATGTTCAGAAAAAGAAAAAATACAACCAATGTAGTGATTGAGTTATATATGAGATTTTGTAATTTAAATGTCCTTAGATATCCAAACATTCTTTAACATGGATGTATTATAAGAACAGATGTTTGCAAGTGGAATTACTTTTCACATTAACCGCTCACAACAATGATAATAATCAATATTTATAGAAGAAGACTCTAGTTCTCATTACCTTCCCACAGGGTGTAGATTTTTATTTGTTTGTTTTAAATAAGTCATTATATCCTGATAAAAGATGTCCCAGAAGCTTAGTAAAGAATCTGAATATTTGACTAAATTATGTTATATTCTGTATGGTAGCTGGCTGTAAATTTTGATTTTCATACAAATGCCAAGTATTGTGAAGAAATGATTTTTAGTTTATATTATTTATGGAAGACTTCACTGCTTCATTATTATCTGCAGCCCAGTTATATAAAAATGCCATCCAGAAAACAACAACAAAACCCAGCAACCTCAATATATCCAATTACTTTAAAAGAAAACATCAATTTTTTTATAGAGTGAAGGAAATAAAGATTTCAACTCTGCACCATTACTTTTTTGCAAGAGAGACAGAATCGGTCGGGTTAGATGTCAAAACTGCCCTTTAGACCTACATTTTTAAAGCAGTATTTAGTCTTATTAGGTATAATAATTTTTTTGGACTTTTATTGTTTGTAAATGCCTTCATACATAACTATATAATGTTGGGAGCCAGGCTTGGAGGCCCACCTGATTGACAGGGTCCTGGTGGGCTGAAGACCCTGGGCCGCAGGGTGAGGCCGGGAAGCTGAGGCCCTTCTGTCTTCCACCTTTGCTGTTTGGTATGGCCGAAGAATTCTGTGCATCGTGGAAGAAGAAAATGGCATGTTTCTGTGAAGTACTCACAGCTAACCTGGAAATGTCATGGTTCATTTTTCCATTTCCCACTATGCTGTTAGGCCTTTTCTAACAAATGCAAGGGTTAAACTCTGAAGCACATCAAAAATGCTTTCTTTCACTTCATTATAAGTTACTAGATATTGCTTGAGTAAATATAAGTATATTCACTCCTTATTTGATTTAGGATTATGCAGTTTAGTGTTTAGACATAAGGTTTTTTAGAAGCACAAGTTTATAGTAAGTTCATTATGAATTCATTCTAAGTTCTAACACTTATCTAGGAGTTATGTAGGTGATTTATAACACTGTTTTCACAGACTTAGGATAAAGATTAATCGTTAAGGTTTTTACTTTATTCAATAGTTAAAACTCTAAGTTAACATTTATAGAGTGGGTTTTCACTGAACTCATAATATAATAATTAGATACTTTTATGATAAATTAACTAAAGACAGAAAGGAAACTTGGGGGCCTGGAAAACATCACTAAAAGCTTCTTTTGAGTTTTCTTTAGAAATAAACACTGCAGGACAACAGAAAAGTAACGAAGACACCAGGACAAGAAAGGTGATTACGAAGCTTTGAAGGTCATAGAACCCCCAGATGGGAAAACTCCTGACACATGGAGAAATGTGCACTTGGAAACTTTCTTGAGACATTTCAAGGGCTGTAATTCAGGACTTTGGACTAAACCTATCATTTTTGGCTTTATGAATAAGACTCATTATCTGAATGTTTATAGGATTCTTGGCTTGTTTGTTGCTAAGACCGCTAGATGGTGGTAACTTCTAGAGGATATGTACGTGAAGGAATTTTCTTTGTCTTGCCCCTTTACAAATGATATAAAAGCTTTCCATTAGCCAACATTAAACGTCATCTGTTCAGGAAGCAGGTGTCCGAGTGCAATATTTTCATCTTTCGCCTCTCTGTGTCTTCTTCAGGAAACCTCACGACCCTTGCAGGGGCAGGATCCCTGCAATATAACTTGGTTTTTTTACTAACATAATGTAACAGGAAGGGTTGGTATCAAAAATTAGCATGTCTTCATTTAGTAATAATTTTGCAGTCATTGTTCTAAAAATGAATGCCAAGTCTTTCTTTTAGTGGCTTCTGATGTGGACAATTTTCTAATATCCCTCCCCTTCTGTGACATTTATATATAGCACTGGAATATTTGAAATGTCTTGTTATGGGTTGAACTGTTTCCTCGAAGACTAGGTATGCTGAAGTTCTCATGCCCACTATCTCAGAATGTATCTTATTTGGAATTAAGGTCATTGTAGATGCAATTAGTTAAGGTGAAGTAATGCTGGAATAGGGTGGACCCCTAATCCAATATGACTGCTCTTGTTGCAATAAGACAGTCATACAAAGACCTACCCACAGGCAGGTTATCATGTGAATATAAAGAGATGCATCTACAAGCCAAAGAATGTGAGAGATTGTCAGCAAACCAGCAGAAGCTAGAAAGAGGCAAGAAAGAATTCCCCTATATACCTTGAAAGAGAATTGCTGAGCACAGTATTGCTAACACACTGATTTCAGACTTTCACCCTCCAGAACTGTGAGACAATAAATTGCAATTGTTTTAAGCAACCCAGATTGTAGTATGTCATTACAACAGCCCAAGGAAACTAATAATGACCCTAAAATATTAGATGACCTTTCTATTTAAAATTCTGCCTTTCCTTTGTCATATTTCTTATCAAAATTCATTACAATATTTTTATTCCTTTTCAAAAGATTGTAAACTTCGAATTATACTTCATAATTTGCAAATTGAGGATCCCATATATTTATTCAGTGCCTAGCTAAATGGCTGCATAATGTTTTAAGTATAATTATCGGCTGGTACACATGGTATTACTTCTCAGAATGACTAAATAATAATAATAAAATGAAGAGACAGCCTGGCATGGTGGCTCACACCTGTTATCCCAGCACTTTGGGAGGTGGAGGCAAGAGGATTGACTGAGTCCATGGGTTTGAGACCAGTTTGGGCAACATGGTGAGACCTTGTCTCTACAATAAATAAAAAAATTAGCCAGGTGTAGTGGTGGAGCATGCCTGTAGTTCCAACTACTTGGAAGCCTGAAGAGGAAGGAACACCAGAGCCCAGCAGGTCGTGAGTATGACACTGCACTCCAGGCTGGGTGACAGAGTGAGACTCAGACTAAAAAAAAAAAAAAAAAATATATATATATATATATATATATATATATATATATATATATATATATAATTTTTAAAGAAGAGAAAATGGGAGTATATATTTCACATTAGAAAAGCTTAATACTCAACATTTTTTAAAAAGTCAGCAATTACTTAAATGTACAAACATTTCTACCTGTGATGACTGTGTCAAGAGGGCCAAGTTGGAAAGATTAAGACATGTGGAATGCACTGATCACCTCAGTCATGAATATTTTAAAATCTATGGGAGAGTGCTATGGGGGATGTTTTTTTAAAAGTATGTACACAGTGTGCATGTCAATGAGGATATGCATTTGAGATTTGAATGCTTATTGAATATACTATATTACATCATGTGTTTTTCTTTCCAATTCATATAAATAAGAAATTTTCAAAATCATCTAAATTAGAAAAATTAGAATTTTAAGCTTTCTAAATAATATGGAATGATTCAACCGGGCTTTTCTTAGCATAACAAGAATTGCTAAAGAACTAGACCATGCTGCTAACTTCAGTTAACATTTTTGTCACCTGTGTTTGCTTGCGTTAACTCTCTAATATAGTGGGTTGTCACAACTTACTTTAATAAGACAATACAAAAAAAATATATCACCTAACCAAACATAAAATAATGATAAAAGAATTAAGCCTCAAAAATAAACAGCAAATTAAATCGGAAATATTAAAAAATAAACTGAGTTTCCTTTTCAGTTAGAATGTAGAAGAAAATAAAAGACTGTTACTCCCACTTTAATAAAAAATTACAAGGTAATTGACCAAAAAAAAGATTGCTTTCAAGATACTGAAAAGAGTTTGATTCAATAATACTTAGAATTACTAAGTTTTAGAATCACCTAAGCAATTTCAAATCATAGAGGACACCTTCATACTTTGAACCAATTGCTAAGGCAGCATATACATTAGACAGTAGAGGAAGCCTTCCAGATTAGGACAGTTTTTACTCAGGTAAGGCAAACACAGGAAAACATTTGACAAATCTGTGAGCTGGTATATTGGTTTTACATCTGGAGGAATCACAAATGCAAAAATAAACTCTTTAGGAAGAAATAGCCTCAGATAAATTTTCTTTAGTAACCAGAGGATGTGGATTCGTGAGCAAAATCTTAGAAAGAACTCCACACTTTTATGGGTATTACCTCCACTAACTCCATCATTTATTCATAGTACAGATCAGAGAAAATTCTCATATTCTTGGTGGGGAAAGTGAATAACCAGTTTTGAAATATGCTCAGAATCATCAGCTCATTCTTTATGACTAAAGCCTTATTTCTAAGGGAAACTACTGACCTAGAGCCTTCTTGACCAAGGAAAGTTTAATTAGCAGGCTCTAGCTACCTCTTGCCTTTCTGTTTCATCTGAAGTTAAAAGTCATAATGTGAAAATGACCTCTCAATATCACAGCTCAGGGACTCAGACCCATAAATAGTCTATTAAATAATTGTTAAATTATAAACTGCTTACCTTCCTCCACACCTTACCACCACACCAAACGATCTCCACTAAAATAACAAGTTTAAAATGGAAAAACTAAAAGAATCTGACTATATTAAAGAGGAAGTTAGCTTAAAAAACAACAGATGCTGGAGAGGATTCGGGGGAAAGGGAACACTTCTACACTGTTGGTG
The DNA here is from genome assembly GCF_000164805.1 of Carlito syrichta. Classification (NCBI taxonomy): domain Eukaryota; kingdom Metazoa; phylum Chordata; class Mammalia; order Primates; family Tarsiidae; genus Carlito; species Carlito syrichta. Next base: position 196,769 of record NW_007246687.1, on the reverse strand, counting down.
AGAGTGTAAATTAGAGCAACCTCTGTGGAAAACAGTGTGGTGATTCCTAAAAGATCTAAAAATTGACCTTCCATATGACCATGCAATCCCCCTCCTGGGAATATACCTGGAGGAACTCAAATCACTCTATGAAAAAGATACCTACACGCATGTTTATTGCAGAATTATTCACAGTAGCAGAAACATGGAACCTACCATACTGCCCACCAGAAGAGGACTGGATTAAAAAAACATGGTACATATACACAATGGGATATTACGCAGCCATAAAAAAGGACAAAATTATGATTTTCTCAACAACTTGGATGGACTTAGAGTCTATAATACTGAGTGATCTATCACAGAAACAAAGAAGCGAGTGTCACGTGTTCTCACTCATAAGCATACTTTGAACAATTATCATAATACTATAAGAAGAGGATTGACAGTAGTGGGAAACTGCCAGGTGAGAGGGGTATACCTCATCAAAAAGGGCACCTGCATAATGAACGTTTGTATACCTAACCCCGAGTTGTACCCCACATCTTTAAAATAAAAAATTTTAAAAGGGACAAGTTGATAAAGTAACCCAAACACAATAAGAAAAAGGAAAGCTACAACAACAACAAAAGAAACAGTTATACAGACAGAGGAAGATAAAGCCTCTGGCAGCTATAACTATAGTAAACATGAAACACTGCCTCGTTTCTAGCCAGCATTAACAAAACATCACAACAAAAGGCTATTTACCTCAATTATTTTATCCAAGTCACATGTTTAGCTTTCATGTTCCCTATATAAAGGTATGATACATGTTTGAGATTATGGATACTTCAATTACCCAGATTTGCTTACTATACATTGTATGTCTATATCAAACTACCACATGTAACCTATAAATATGCATAACCATTATGATTTAGTTGATTTATTATTATTATTATTATTATTACAAGGCAGGCTAACAAGAAGGGAAAAAAAGACTGTCTTAAAAGACTAAGTATCAGAGCAATACTTAAATATGATACATAATTTGAAAGTATCAGCAAATTTAAAATAACTGTGAACAATATGCTAAAGACTGTAATAGAAAAAGTAAATATTATACAAGAACAGATGGATAGTAAAAGCAAAGAGAAAGAAAGACTAAGAAAGTTTCAAAAAAAAATAAAAAGTAGTGTATCAGAACTGAAGAATACCTTTAATGGACTGATTGGCAAATTGCACAGCTAAGGAATGAATCAGTGAGATTAAACATATAACAATACACACTGCACTTCACCCTAGGTGACAGAGTGGAATTCTGACCCAAAATATAAAATACAATAATAATGGCAACAGAAACTAGACTGAAATTCAAGGTGATAAAAGGAATGAAAAAGAAAGCTAATATCCCCAAACAGGCCAATTTAAAAAGGTATAACATACATGTATTGAAAATGTCAGAAAAAGTAATGACGAGAGAAGAAAAATGTCTGAAGAAATAATGGCACAGAATTTTCCAAAGCTAATGACAGATTTCAAACCCCATATTCAAGAACCTCAGTGAAAAACAAGGAGGACAAATTTCAAAAAAATTAACCAATGCATTTTGTACTCAAATTGTAGAAAATCAATAAAAACAGACTATACTGAAAGAAGTCAGAGTGGAGGGATAGTGCTTACCTACAGAAGAACAATGATATGAATAACATCTCTCTTCAGAAACTATACAAGTAATAAGAAGATGGAGCAAATATTTAAAAAGTCAAAAGAAAAAAAATCCAACAGATTGAAATAATACATTCAGAAAAAAATGTTTCATATGTAAAGGAGAAACATTTTATCATAAAAAACGGAAAGTACAGACATGTGTTACCAGTAAACTTGCCTTACAAGAAATGTTACAGGAACTCCTACAGTGAGAGAAACAAAATTATTTAAATCAAAAACTTGAATCTAGATAAAGAAAAGAATAGGTTCAAAGAAGCATTAAAGTTAAAATCGTATGTTTTTCTTATTTTTAACATAATAGATAATTGCTTATTCTCCACACTGTGTGTACTCCTTAAGAGGTTATTTCCGCTTTTTTTTTTTTTAAAGGCAAGCCTTCGCTTGAATTCCTTCTACCGGTGTAACATGAACATATAAACATTAACAAAAGACTTCCAAATACTCAAAACAACACTTTTCATTGAGCATTTTACACCACACAAAGTTAGTTGGGAGCTCCAAAGATAAGCGGGACTCAGTTACTCAGAAGACGTTCCAGTTGATATCACTTTCTGTTTATGCAGACTCTGGGCAGTTACTCCACTGTGGAAGTCTTCCCATTAAAATAACATGTGTGCACAACCTGTTTTGACTTTTGTTAAGGTCATTAATTGACATTATCTTGGTTTTGGAAGCAAAAGAGACTGACTCATTTCACTGGCCCAATTAGTGATGAATAACTAATTGTGTCCTTGAATTCTTGCTGGCTAATTAAGAAAGCATCTATGGGATTGCCAGCAGTTCCTGCTACATCTGGATCGATAAAATTGGCAAATAGGAACAACCCATTATGATGCTTAAAAACAAGGACTCTTGGCGATGTAAAGTAAAACCCGATGACACATTTTTCTGTAGTTGTACAATGGTTATAGCTCATGGATATTTTCACTCTTCCAGACAGGCCTCATCATCTTATTCTCTGTAAGAAAGAGCATTAGAACTCATTCAAACTTAAATATACAGGTAAAAAATATTGAAAATAACTGAAAAAATTATTCAACGATATTATAGGTAGTAATATGTGGTCCATCATACATATAATTGAGGAAAAAATAAACAGAAAAAACAATTTTTAAAAAATTGGATAAAAACAGAAGCCTACTCATTCAGAGACATATCTGATTAAATATAGCATTCTATTAACTTAAACAGCAAAACTCAAACAAGATAAATGTATACATACTACACCTATCCACATTATACTCATGGCATTGTAAAGCAAAGATACACAGTTCATCTGGAATAAAATAGCAGCCACAATTTGTTACCAACATATCACAAATGCAACAAACATTAAATTTTTTTTCTTTCTTTCCTTTTTTATTTTTTGCTGTGGAAGATGAAAAACATAAATGAAAAAGCCAGAACTGTAGAGAAATATATAGAATTTTGTTTTCTCTTTCTCTTACTTTCTCTGAAAGACAACTAATGGCTTAAAACAGAAATTAAAACATTTCTATGAAGTCACTTGTATATATGTATAAAATATATGTCAAAAAAACCCACAAAATTTTGGGTGGCTAAGATTCAGTTAACTGATTAGAATAAAGTAGGATATGGCTGATTAGAGGTGCCCAGCACTTACCTCCACTACAGAGAAAGACCAAAACAACTAACAGCCATACTCTGAGTAGAGAATCTAAGGAAGAACAGACAAATTGAGCAAAGAATTGATGAAGAACCTCTGAGACATAATTACTCTGAGTGGTAGCACAGAGAGGGAAACAACTGGTCCAGATGACCTCTGAAGCTAGAGGGACTCCCCATTGTGAAACAAGGGTAAGTGGGATATCCCTAGCCAGTCCACATTCCTACCACGTACACCTGCAGTCCTAACTACAAGAAAGTAGCTACAGACAACGATATGCCCCATAATTGGAAAGCATAGAAGAGCTGGATCAATTCCTACACACATACAATATACCAAAGTTGAATCATGAAAAAATAGAAAACCTTAACAGATCAAAAACCAGTAACAAGGTTGAATTAATGAAATAACCAAAGAGAAACCCAAAACTGAATGGCTTTATTGCTTTTAATGGAGAACCAACACTAGTTCATCTCAAACTATTTCAAAATATTTAAGGGGAGAGAATTCTTCCTAACTGGTTCTATGAGGACAGAATTACTACCCTGATTCTAAAACCAGTTAAGGACCTGCACATACATACATATACACAAATTACAAGTGAATATTTCTGATAAATGTAGGTACAAAAATGCTCAAAGAATACTACCAAACCAAATCCAACAGCATATCAAAAAATGTATACACTATGATAAAGTGGAATTTATCCCAGAAATACGAGGATGATTCAACACAAATCAATACATATAGTACATAGCATCATCAGAATGAAGGACATAAAACATAATCTCAACAGAAAAAGAACAGCATTTGATAAAACTCAACATCTACTTATAATACAAACTCATTAAAATTAGGTATAGAAAATATGTAGAGCAACATAATAAATGACAAACCCACAGCTAACAGAACACTGAGTGGAGAAAAAAAGAAAACTTTTCCTCTAATAACTGCAACCTAAACAAAAATTCTCACTTTCACTACTCTTATTCAATATCGTACTGAAATTCCTAACCAGAGCAATTAGGTAAGAGGAAGAAATAAAGGGTATAAAATTGCAAAATAAGTCATATCAATCCTCTTTGCAGATGACATTATCATATATGTCTTTAAAAACCTGAAAATTCCTCCAAAAAACTATCAGAACAGATAAACACATTCAGTAAAGATGCAGAATGCAACATCAACATAAAAAATTAGTAGCATTTCTATGCATCATTAACAAACTAGCTAAAAAAAGAAATTAAGATAGCAATCCCATTTTCAATAGGTACCAAAAAATAAAATACCTAGAAATAAATGTAAACAAAAAAGTAAAAAGTTTTTATAATAAGAACTACAAAATACTGAGAAAAAATTGAAGAAGATACACACAAGTAGAAAAGACATCCATATTCATAAATTAGAAGAACCAATATTGTTAAACTTATCATACTACTCAAAGCTATCTGCAGATCCCTATCAAAACACCAATGACATTTTTCACAGAAATTAAAAATGCTGAAATTTACATGAAGCCACAAAAACACTCCCCCCAATATAGCTAAAGCAATTCTAAGAAAAAGAAGGAAAAAAAAGCTGGATTCCTCAGACTATCTGACTTTTATTTATACCACAAAACTATAATAACCAAAACAGTATAGTTATGGCTTAAAAGCAGAAGCTTAGACTAATGGAACAGAGTAGAGAATTCAGAAATAAATCTACATATTTACAGTCAACTGATTTTCAGTAAAGACACCAAGAACATACACTGAGGAAAGAACAGCCTTTCTGATAAATTCTGTTGAGAAAAATGACTATTCATATCAAGAAGAATAAAACTAGTCTCTCATTTCTCCCCTTATAAAAAAAATCAACTCAAAATGAATCAGACTTAAATATAAGACCTAAACCTAAAACCACTAGAATAAAACGTGAATATATTCACAAATTATTTATCTGAGAAAGGGTTGCTATCTAGAATATACAAAGAACTCAATGAATAGCAAAAAGACAAATTATCTGATTAAAAGATGGGCAAAGTTGTGACAACATGGATGAACCCAAAGGATGTTAGTGAAATAAGCCAAGCACAGAAAGACAAAGGCCACGTGATATAACTCATTTGTGGAATCTAGAAAATGATTACATAAAAGTAGAGAGTAGAAGGCAGTCGTTACCAGATACTGGAAAGAGTAGTGGGGAGACAGGAGATGAAGTTACAAGTACAAAGTTGTAGTAGATAGAGAAATAAATTCTGGTGTCCTTTATCACAGTAGGGTGACTATAGCAAAGAATGATGTATTGTGTACTTCAAAGCAGCTGGAAAAGAGAATTTTGAGTGTTCCCATAACAAAGGAATGACAACTGTTTGACGTGATGAATATACTAATTATCCTGATTTGCTCATTATATATTATATATATGTATCAAAACATTATACTATAATCTATAAATACGTACAATTTCATGTCAATGAACAACAATTAAGACATTTAAAATAAATGTGCACTAGCAAAATTGAGCAAAGAACCTAAATAGACTTTTCTCAAAAGAAGACAAACAAAAGGCTATTAAATATATATACCAAAAAAATGTTCAGGATTACTAATCATCGGGGATCTGCAAATCAATATCTCAAGGAAGTATCATCTCATTCCATTTAGAATGACTATTAACTGGGAAATAAATGCCAACAAGAGTGTCCAGGAAAGGGGACACTTACAAACAGTTGATGAGAATATAAACAGGTAAAACCATTATAGAAAACAATATAGTGTTTGTTCAAAAACCTAAAAACGGAAACAACACATTGTTCAGTAATTCTACAACTGAGAAACTGGGCATTTATTCAAAGGAAATAAAATTATTATATTATGGAGATATCTGCACCCCCAAGTTTATTGCAGCTGTATTCATAATAGCCAAGATATGGAATCAACCTGTGTCCATGAACAAATGACTATATAAGGAAAATGTGGCATAAGTACACAATAGATTACTATTCAGTCATAAAAAAATAATAAAATCTTGTCATTTGTGGCACTTAGAGGAAGCTGGAGAATGTCATCCTAAGGGAAATAAATCAGGCAGAGAAAGATAAGTACTGCATATTTTCACTCATATATGGGAGCTAAAATAGTTGACATCATAAAAGCAGGGAGTGAAATTGTGGTTATTAAGGGCAGGAAAGGTAGGGGGAGGGAAGTAAGGGAGAGGTTGATTAATAGATTTAAAATTTCAGATAGTTAAAAAGAATAAAGTCTAGTGTTCTATAGCACAATAGCCTGACTATAGTTAACATTAATTGCATATTTTCAAATAGCTAGAACAGAGGATTTTAAATGTTCTCAGCACAATAATAATGATAATTGAGATGGATATACTAATTACCCCGACTTGCTTTTATGGAATTCTCACCTCTGCACACCATAAACATGTACGATTATTATATGTCAATTAAAAGAAAATTATGCTGGGTGTGGTGGCTCAAGTTTGTAATCCCAGCACTTTGGGAAGCCGAAGTGAAAGGATTGCTAGACTCTAGACCAGAGTTTTGAGACCAGTCTGGGCAACATGGTAAGACCTCCTCTCTACAATAATTCAAATAAATTAGCCAGGTATGGTGGTGCACTCCTGTAGTTCTAGCTAGTTGGAAGGCTGAGGTGGAAGGATCTCCTCAACCCAGCAGGTCGAGGCTGCGGTGGCCATGAGCATGCCAGCCGGGGCAACAGAGTGAGACTCTGACAAAAAAGAAAAAAAAAAATTAAAACAAAACAAGGCCAAATAAAGAAATAAAATTACATGAAAAAAGAAAATAGACAGCAAATGATATAACATAACTGTAAATAACCATATTAAATATTTAATGTAAGTTTAAATAATTATATAAAATATAAGGGATTAAGTGCATCAGTTAGGAGACAAAGATGGTCAGAATAATCACACATGCAGCATCCAGCTATTTGTTGTGTAGGAGATTCACACATGAAAGTAAGAGGAAATAAAATTTTATTCTGTCATTAGTAACCATAGGAAAGCTAGTGAGTCTATGTTAACATCAAACATGGTAGACCTTAATACAAAGAGCATTATAGAGATATAGAAAAACATTTTATAGTAAAAAATTGTAAATTTATCAGGAAGACTTGACAATTATAAGAACATATATGCTTAATGACAGACCTCAAAATGTATGAAGCAAGCATGGGACAGAATTAAGAGAAACATACATCAAACCTAAATCATACTTAGAGATTTTACCATGATTTTTCTGATTGTCATCCATGTTGTATTGCATAACTCATGGAGACCTTAGGACACAAAAGATTATTAACCATAAAAGACAGAAAAAATTGGACTTAAACAAAATTTAAAACTATTCAGCAAAAGACATCGATAAGAAAATAAAAAGGTAAGGCCAAAAGTGGGAAAAAGTTATTTGTTACTTATATGTGATTAAAAAAAAAATGATACCAATATAGACAAAACTTCAGCAAATAAATAATAAAAATTTTTTGCAAAAAAATTGAATAGACATTTTAAGTACATAAAAGGTGTTAGAAATCAGTAATAACAGAGACATGTCATTAAGTTCTACTAAAACAGCTAAAATTGAAGAATTTTCAGATTAGCAAATGTTGACAAGAATGTTGAACAGTTGGCAGTCTTGCACCTTGCAGGTGAAAGTGTAAAATGGAAAACCACAATAGTAAACTGCTTGGTGTTTGCCTATGAAGTAATTATTCCATAACCCTGCAATTCTACTACTAAGCATTTGACCTACACATACAAAATGCATGTGCCAAAAATATTTGTAAGATCAAATATTTAGAATTGAATTACTCAGACAAAAACAGAAAATAATCCAAATTCCCATCAAAAGATTAATGAACACTTGAATAAATATATAGTGATCTCATTCAGATTACCAGTTGCCTGGAAGTTAGTGATGAATTACAGGGGTGTGAGAGGAGGAACTTCCTGGGGTTTCTTGATAAAAATGCCTGCTCTTCTGCTTCCAGCGGTAGTTGCATGGATATTTGTATTTTGAAAATCTTTGAATCAAAATGCATAGGCATTTTTTTGCACGTGAATTATACTTTAATAAAGCTTATTTGGAATAAAATGAATAAAACTGTAAAACATAGGAGGTTGAATATCAACAAGCTAAAAATAGTCTTAATAGAGACATTTGAATGCTGCAAGTCTATGGGATGTAATTGAAAATTTAATATTTTAATATTAAATCTATTAACAAAAGTTTTCATTGAAACTTTATTAAAATTTTCTGTGTGCATGTCAGTGTGCCAGAGTTCTTCTTAGAGTATGTCCTTTATTCAAAGCACTCTCTTTACATTATCTCAGCCAACTCCACATTGCGTACATCTTTATAAAATGGTAGGTATCTCCAGAGGCTTTATAACCCAGTGTGGTGCTTTCACAGGCAGGGCTACAAACTGAGCAACTAAAACAGATGGTTGTCTGCCTTATTCTTACTGATGTTCAGAGAAAAAGATTATACACATTCCCTTGGTAGTAAGTTTTTGTGTTTAAACAACCCTTAATGTCAATAAGTTGTTTCTTACATCTAACCTGAATCTCCCTTTCTCAAACATAAGTTTCACACGCTTTCGTTTTATTCTCAGTGGAACAAGAGAACAGATGGTAAGGATCTTCCTTTGAAACACTGTTCATACACCAGAAGACAGTTGCTAACAAGACCCTCTATTTGATCTTAAATTTAATTATTCCAATTCACATAATGGAAAAGATGGAAGTTATCTCAAGTTCGTGTAGTCTAATGTCCCACAGTGTGTGACTTGGGATTTTATCTTGTAAGATGTCCTAAATTTTGATGTCCATAAAATTTTATGTCACAAATATGTTAGTAATACCTAATGACTTATACCTTTCTTAGAGATTTATAAACTTATTTGCATATTAATATCTCAGAGAAACTCAGTAAAAAAATTTGTTTAAATTTGCTAACCTCAATGTTTTCAAGTGTTCTCTTCAATAATTTTCTCCTTTATGCAACTAATTAAATAGTCACCAATACTCACAGAGCATTGTGTATATAATGATATTCTAAATTTTGTACTATTCTGTTTCAAGGATCAAGGAAGCAAAAGTATTTAAGGCAATGGCAATTTCACAGTTTTTAAACATAAAATTTATATATATTTGAGAGATATCATGCCTTTTGCAGACAAACATCCTATTAAAACTGGCCAGAAAATCTCCACAAATATGTAACAAATAATATCTTTCAAATCTCCCGAAGACTTCTGTTGCACAGAGAACATAATATATGGAACATTACACAAAATAACAAGATGCAAGAAAGACAGTGTTTCCAAAAACCAATGGAAAAGATAAACAATCCAGAAAAGGACACCCGCAAGGGTATCTAATAGAATAAGCAGATTCTGTTTCTTAAATAAATACAATTAAAATAGTTCAGAAGTTAAATGTCTGGATAGAAGTATTTTGGCAAATAACTGACACTGCTAAAATGGATGTGATGTAAACTACAGAATTAAAAATAATGTCTGAAATCAAGAACTTTATAAGTGGGTTTAATAGCAGATTAAACCCAATTAGAGAGAAAGTAAGCTGTATGAGAGGTCAAAGAAATGACAGATAATTTAGATGAAGAAGAAATACAGTGTTTTAAAAGTCTAATGTTTACAATTTGATTTCCCAAAGTAGAAGATAAAGAGAGTGAGGGAAGAAGTAAATTTGAAGAGATCACGAGTAAGAACATTTCAAAATGAATGAGACAAAGCAATATTTCAAGAACCGCTAAAAAATTTAGCAGTATTAAATCACACACACACACACACACACACACACACACACACACACACACACAGTGAAAACAAGTCATATCAAATCTTTTAAAACCCAAAGCAAAAAAGGGAATTTGAAAAGTAACCAGACCAAAAAAGACGTATCATGTGGAAAGGAGTACAGAAAAAATAGCAGCTTACTTGTCAATGGAGAAAATAGAAGCCGACCAGAAAAATCATTCGATATTGAAAGTCTTCTAAGAAAATAACTACTTACCTAGAATCAACATCCAGTTAAGATGTACTTCCCAAAATGAGACATTTCTAGACAAAATGAAACAGTGAGAATTTATTCAATGGTAGTTAAAAGCAGTTCTTGAAACAAGATACATGATTCTGTTGAGGTTTATGATTTAAGAAGAAATTATGAGAAAATGTTTATGATTTAAGAAGAAATTATGAGAAATAAGGAGAGTAGTACATATGGTGGAATTTCTTATTGATTACTGACTGTATACTGCAATGATGGACTAAGAGGTTAAATCATGATTATAAAAGAGCAACATACATTGAGAAAGGAAAAGTAAGCTTTACATGTTCTAATTGGTCGATGCATTGCACAGAAAGTGAAAAAATATCATTTTATAAAAGATTTTAATAAATCTACAAAACTTGTTGAAAGTTCTAGGGTATACACTTACATAATAGCAAAATAATGTTTAACTAACAAGTTAATAACGAGAAATATAAAATAATTTTAAAAATAATTAATCCAATAAGCTGTAAGTCTATTTTTTATTTTATTTTATTTTTGGAATTGGAGTCTCACTCTGTCGCCCAGACTGGAGTGCAGTGGCCCCTCCCAGCCACCGCAGCCTCGACCTGCTGGGCTCAGGCGATCCTTCTGCCCCAGCCTTCCATGTAGCTGGAACTACAGGCACGCACTACCATGCCTGTCTGATTTTTTTATTTATTGTAGAGATGAGGTCTCGCCAAGTTGCCTGGACAGGTCTCGAACCCGCGGGCTCAGGCAGACCACTCGCCTTGGCCTCCCAAAGTGCCAACATTTTGAGATTACAGGATGAGCCACCGAGCCCGGCCTAGCTGTTAAGTTTAAAAAGAAACCATATCTCTGTATTTCATTATTATACATTGTTTATGTGATGTGTATATATACATAAATGTATTATATGCATAGGTATAGGAATATATTTATAGATATCTGTAGATGTAGTTCTGTAGACTACTGCAGTAGAAAGACAACAAAGATTGAGTAAATACGACTGTACGTTTCAGTAAACAATTTAAATATTTGGATACAAAACTTTTGAATTGAAGATGTTGGAACAGAAACATGAATCAAAAGAAAACTTGATTCTATATTGTCAATATATCAAGCTCTAATAAAAATTATTTTGTGTTAATAGAAATATGATTTGACAAAAAGGATTGATTCAATTTAACAAATTTCAAGGACAAATAAAAAAAGCCAAAAATCTGTCAGAAATGCTGACTTCTTTCAGCAAATAATATTAAATGCATACAATAAAGTTCAGTAATTATATGGGACATTAAACACAAGTAAAAATAAATTGAATTTGTGTTTTTATTTTCAAGGGCACACAAAATTAATCAATTACTATAACATAAAGCAAACATCAAGCATTAAAATTAGTTTAAATCATTCATTGTATATCTTGTTGATAATATTAAACACATATATATTAGTATGTGAGCGGGAAATTATTATATTCTAGAGAAATTATCACCTATGTACAGAACGCTTATCTAAACTTTATTACAGTAAACTTTGCTTAAGAAATAATAGTTGGTCATTGCTTTGCTAAACTCTAGTGTGTGTCCACATGGCTCTCTGAGCTACTGCTGCCATGTTTCTTAGCTTTGGTCCCCTATATTGGGGAGGCGAATCTCTCTATCTCCTCTCTCTTCTCTCTCTAATTTGCTTTCTAAATAAACTATATTTTCCAATCTAAAAACCCCCCAAAATTAATAATAACTCTCTTGGGAAATGGAAATATAAATCAAAAAATAAATTTTCCATTCTTCTCAAAGTGAACATACTTTTTGCCTTATTTTATTGTCTGAGATCTAATGGTAAGTACAAATGTTATAATATACTTTTAATATCACACATATGTCATGATGATTGAAATGATTTAGAGACACACATTATTAAATCAAAGAAGCTGCCTTCTATTTTTAACAGTGCCTTTTTCTTTCTTTTTTATTTGTTTGTCATTAACTTTTATTACTTTTTCTTTCTCTCTCTCTCTCTCTCTCTCTCTCTTTCTTTCTTTCTTTTTGTTTTTTTTTTTGACCAGTATTGTGTTGCATGCCTGTAATCTCAGCATTTTGTGGAACTGAGGTGAGGGAATTGCTTGAGCCCAGGAGTTCAAGAGTCTCTGAGGCAATATAATGAGACTTTGTCTCTTGAATAAAAATAAATAAAAAATTAGCTGAACATGGTGATGTGTGCACACCTGAAGTCTCAGCTACTCTGGAGGCAGAGGAAGAAGAAAATATTACCTGAGTCTAGGAGATGCAGGCTGTGATGTGCTATGATTGTACCATCGCACTCCAGCCTGAGTAGTAAGGTGAGACTCTGACTCAAAAAATAAAAAAATAAAAGAAATAAAAGATGATTTTAATATGTGTTGTTCTTCCTCAGATCGCCTTTTTGTTTTTATGTTAAATTACCAGCTGTTATGTTTTTAAAATGCCATTAAAAGGTGACAAATACTAAATGCAGAAAAGTTAAAAGCATCATCATTTATCTGTATTTTTAAATATTCTATATGCACAACTAAGACATTTGCAAAAAATAAATTTTTCATTCTTTTCAATGTGAACATATTTTTTGCCTTATTTTATTGTCTGAGATCTAATGTTAAGCATAAATGCAATAGTACACTTTATACCTATTATCTTAGTTGTCATTTCTACATTCTTTCTTGTAGATAGTCTACAGTTTTTCCACCATAATATTAATTTCACTTTTTACTGTTAAAATTCTGTTCTTGTTACTTTCATTGCATCTTTTAATTTTGATATTTCTTTTGTTTGTAGAGGGTGGGGAGGTATTTGCAATTATTTCTATCCCAATTCTTGTTCCATTATATAAATACTGTTCGGTTAACTCAAATATGTCAAGTAGCATGATAGATTAATTTCTTTAATTATTCCCCTTTTTAAAAAAACATTGTGCTTTTAATATCAATGTTTTACATTTATATCTTCTCCCATTCTTGTTTTTCCACAGAAGCATGTCAACCAATTATAAACCATATTGAATTTACCATAGTACATGAATCTAGGTTTCCTCTGACCCTTCAGGGAAATCTTCAACCTTGAGAGATTATGTAACATCATATAGGCTGTCTCTGTTGCCATGGACTCATCTCTTATCCACATTTGCACTCACTGAATAATCTTTTCAGATGTTCACACAAGAGCAGGCCAATGTACGTAGCTTTTATTTCTCAACATCTGGCAAATCTCTCACTCATGCAGATTTGCCAATGTGAAATAAACTGTAATCCTATCTCCTCTGCTCATCTCAATGGAAAGCATATCATATATAATACATAAAAAAGTGTGTCTACTTTAAACCATTCTGGTTTGCTTGAAACACTTTTAATTTTTGAAAATCACAATCTATCCACTTTGGAATGCAACTTTTGATGTTTATCCTCATCTGACTATTTGTTTCACCCTAGCCATTTAGCTGTTATACTATACAAGTTTTGTAGACAAGATGTTCAGAGTTTATGGTTAAGTGTTCATAGACTTTCCAAGTCAAAGGATAGATGGAGCCAAGGGCAGGGGTTTGAAGTCATAAAGAAAAAGTGAAAATCTTTTCACTTAATTCTTCTTGAGCAGTGTTAAGGACTGAATGTTTGTGTTCCTACTAGGTTTATATTTTGAAATCCTACCTCCCAATTTGATGGTATCTAATTGATGGTGTCTTCCTAGAAGTGGGATCTTTGAGAGATAATTGAATCACAAGCAAGGTCCCTCTATGAATAAGATTAGTGTCCTTATTCAAGACATTCCAGAAAGCTCCTTACTTTCTTCCCACCAAGTGAGGGCCGAAGAGTAGCCGTCCACAAACCAGAAAGCTGATCCTCCACAGATACCTTGATCTTGGACTACCCAGCAACCATCTTTATTTTTGGAGCCTAAACAGACGAAAACAGGCAGCATTCTTGGTTTTCATCGGCATAGAGGTCTTCCATTACTTAATTTTCAGTTCAATATTTTCTCAGTATTATGGTTGTTGGAAATATTTCCCAAATACTTTGAATTGATTGGTTACGAGTTCTTTTCAATGACATCATACGGAAATATTGTATTTTTCTTTGAATTCTATTTTCTCATTGGTATAGGACAAAGGTTGTATAAGAGCTGTCAGGGGTCATACTAAATTTACAGTCTTGCAGGTTCATTTAATATTTAAATGTTCAATAACAGTTAGAGTAAAGGCTTAAGCACAGAAGCGTTCTTCTGAATGGATATTTAGACGCTCTCTCCTCTTTAATTCTCTCTCATATTTGATTTTCAGATCAGGCTCTAGTAATCAACAGTTTTAGTGAATACCCAATCTAAGAAACATTACATAGAGAGTGATAGAAACAGATAAAGATTGACACAAAGAAAAGGTGCAAATGACAGAGATGAATACTAAGGGTAATTCACTTGGATATAAACTATTCATTCCAACATAATAAGAGACAATAGAGGGAAAAAGCTAACTCATTCTACCTGGATTCATGTACATAATCATTCCGAGCACATTCCGGTATGACTCTTTTTCTTACAATAGGCAGTTGCTCAAATAGTTAAAATTTACATTTTTAAAACAAAAGCAAGAAAACCCCTCTTCTAATTAGTATATTTTTCTATTTTAGGTATGGATAAATGCTTCTTTTGCTTAAGAAAGACCTAGAGATATATCTCACAGATGATTTAAAAATGAATCTGTTTGACATTTCAGCAAGCTGAATGTAAGTTTTTATTTACTGTGTCCCAGCTTGAGAAAGAAACTGTTGCTACAGAGAAAAAAAAAACAAAAAACAAAACTGATATTCTCTCTTCTTACTGTTTTTTTAAAAGCCCACCGGAATTTAACTAAAAGAATTTTTCAAATATAATATATATATAATTAAAAATTATGCACTAGATTTTATTTGCCGAGTAAAGGTTGTTGATATATTATCCATGGTGGTGTGCTGCTAAAAGAATATAAGTTTATACACATGCATTTTTTTCCTTGAGCACACTAGGTATCAACAGAGGGATGGAAAGTGATATACAGTGTTGGCCGCAGATGGATAAAAAGGCTTACATTTCATGTTCTGTCTTTCTTCAGTTTACTTTTAGGAACTGAGTACTATGTTAGACTGATTGTCTATAAATTCACTTTTCAAAACACAGTTCTTTCTTTAATTTAATTATTTTTATTTTAAAGATGTGGGGTACAATTCAGGGTTAGGTATACAAATGTTCATTATGCATGTCCCCTTGTTGATGAGGTGCATCCCCCTGCCCTGGCAGATTCCCACTATTGCCAATCCTTTTCTTATAGTATTATGATAATTGTTCAAGGTCTGCTTATGAATGAGAACATGTGATACTCAGTTCTTTGTTTCTGTGATAGATCACTGAGAATTATAGATTCTAAGTCTATCCAGGTTGCTGTGAAGTTCATAATTTTGTCCTTCTTTATGACTGAGTAATATTCCATCATGTATATGTACAACAATTTTTTTAATCTAGTCCTCTTTCGATGGACAGCACAGTTTGTTCCAGGTTTTAGCTATTGTGAACAATGCTGCAATAAACATACATGTGCAGGTATCTTTTTCACAGAGTGATTTGAGTTCCTTCAGGTATATTCCCAGTAGGGGGATTGCGGGGTTGTATGGAAGGTTGATTTTTAGAGCTTTTAGGAATTGCCAAACTGTTTTCCACAGACACACTTCTTTATCATGACAATGTTTAATGTCTCAGGCTGTGATCCCAGCGCTTTGGGAGGCTGAGGTGAGTGGATTGCCTGAGGCTGCGGGTTCGAGACCC
>NW_007246687.1:129649-180312 GCF_000164805.1 Carlito syrichta | reverse complement strand
AAAAAAAAAAAAAAAAAAGGCTTTCATAAACTTCCAACAAAGGTGTTGCTTATTAAATATTTTATGAGATGAAAGATTAATCTGTATTGTTTTTGAAATATTATTTTAAAATAGTTGTCTTCAATAAACTGCTAGAACAAATTCATTCTCAGAAATGTAATGTAAATTCTTAGAAAGTAAACTCTCAGAATGAACTTACAGAATAATTTTGCTTCCAATAGATACTTGTCCCTTTCAAGTGCTGCTCTGTCAAATAACAATATTATTGTTTTATTACTAAAATAAACACATTTTTCACATACAAAAAATTATGATATAATTTTATTGTGACTTTTAAATAGAGGATAATGTAAATTTTAACAACGTATTCATTCCTTTTATTGTAATAAGTAACAACAGAGATTTATGATCACTTTAATTTTTAACTATCATTAATCACAAAAAGAGTGATGCTTCTTTAAAATTGATATAAGCCGGACTCGGTGGCTCAGCCTGTAATCCTGTGCCTTTGGGAGGCTGAGGTGAATGGATTGCCTGAGCCCGTGGGTTTGAGACCAGCCTGGGCAGCAAGACCTCATCTCTACAATAAATCCAAAAATCAGCCAGGCATGGTAGCGCATGCCTGTAATTCCAGCTACTCAGAAGGCTGAGGCGGAAGGATCGCCGGAGCCCAGCAGGTCGAGGCTGCGGTGGCCGGAGCGGCCACTGCACTCCAGTCTGGGCGACAGAGTGAGACTCCGACTCAAAAAATAAATAAATAAATAAAATAAAATTAATATAATGATAGACTACTTTTTCTATTTTTTTTATTACCTAGATATTTTGTGCTTGTATAAGTGGACATAGTTTAAACGTAAAAGTCAAATAGAGAGATAAAGCAATATTTGACTTTAATTCAAAACATTTCATATTTCATTTCAAATATAAATATCATCATATATTATTTCAATAGAATTTCAGATTCTTGCTATTATTTTGCCTCTTCTTTAGATGACTTCAGCATAGGCCTTTTTTTTGGATGCCATATATTATGATCCCATATAATGTCATCAGGTAGTTGCTCTGCATACTTTTCTTGAACAAATTTGTATTAGGTCAGTAGAATACAATAGCTATATCAAGAAGAGACGAGAAAGTTAATCATAAGGTTTTGTACATACAGGCATTTGAGTACACAAATACAGTCTTAAGAAGAGGAGAAAGTGAGGGAAAGATTGTGAGCAAGAGATAAATTTGTTGAAGTTTTATGTAGTCAACAGAGATTGAATTTATCCCAAACATCTTGAATATGAAAAACAACGTTTTCAATCTATACCTTTGTCAATATAACTATATTATAGAGAGAAATATAGTCAATGACTCTCTGTGTATGCTAAGCCTAGAGGAAATAGCAGAGATTTATTATATATTTTTCCATGAACATGCAACATTTTTGCATTGTACAACCCCTAGTACCTTAGTTCAACAGGAAATTTAGATAGTAGGAGTTAAGTTTTTTTGTAAATTGAAGCTAGAATACATTTTTTAAAGGAAGTGGTTTAATAATTTCTGGGTATTTTCTTAATTATTTTACTTTCTCTGATGATGATATGATTATAAAATTTTTCACAATATATTTTCTTGACAAACTGATCAACACAATTTCAATATTTATGTTAATATAGTTCATTTCAGTCAGACTCGGCCTGTAATCTCACCGCTTTGAGAAGCCAAGGGGAGCGGATTGCCTGAGTCCATGGGTTTGAGACCAGTCCGGGCAACTTGGCGAGACCTCATGTCTACAATTTAAAAAAAAAATTACCTGGGCATGGTAGCATGTGCTTGCAGTTCAGACTCTTTGGAAGTCTGAGGTGGAAGGATGGCTGGAGCCCAGCAGGTGAAGGCTTCGGTAGCCTTGAGTGTGCCACTGCAGTCCAACCTGGTTGACAGAGTGAGACTCCAATTAAAAAAAAAATATATATATATATATAATACACACACACACACACACACACACACACACACACACACACACACACATAGTTCATTCCAAATATCTACAAATTAAATCAAACATAGAAATAATGCTCACTTTTTATGTAATTCTTAAGGGTTTTTAATTATAAGTATCATGAGATCATAAATTTTCAATACAAATTTACCCAAGAAAATATTATTTTTCTTCAAAGTTATCTGCAGAGGAAAGAGTATTTGTTAAAATGTATCATTCTGGGTCAAAATTTTAAAAGAAATATCTGTTATTAATTTTTAAAATGGCAAAAACAACTTATGGTCTAAAATATGATTTGGGAAGATTACATTTTATGATTTCAATTTTCCAAGTTTAGAATAATATATACTATCTTGTATTTATATCATAAACTATAGAGTAAGTTGTAAAGTGATAATTATGAAAATTATGAGATAGTAACTATTGCAATTATTATAATAATAGGATATTCAATAATAGGTAAAAACCAAAGAAATATGTACCCACATTGGTCTCCTTATAAGTCAAGGCTATTTGCTCATATTAAGCCTTTAAGAATAGAAGAACCAGAGATGATCTTCATGCTTACCACAATTGTAGTTTTAAGGGAATCTGAAATTCAAATCATTAGTACAACAGTGAGTGGAACTTTGGAAGATATCAAAATTCTCCGGATAACAAATTTTTGATCCTACGATTAGCTAAGTTGATTGAGCTATTTATTTAAGCTTAAGTAAATAATAACATTCAAATTCTCAGACCCAATCTGTTTTAAAACTGGGGAGGATGACAATTTTTTTTTTTTTTGAGTTGGAGTCTCACTCTGTCACCCAGACTGGAGTGCAGTGGCCGCTCCCGGCCACCGCAGCCTCGACCTGCTGGGCTCCGGCGATGCTTCTGCCTCAGCCTTCCAAGTAGCCAGAATTACAGGCGTGCGCTACCACGCCCGGTTGATTTTTGGATTTATTGTAGAGATGAGGTCTCGCTGCCCAGGCGGGTCTCGAACCCACGGGCTCAGGCAATCCACTCACCTCAGCCTCCCAAAGTGCTGGGATTACAGGCTGAGCCACCGAGCCCGGATAACAATTTTTAAAAGTTATTCTCTTTTTAGTCAAAATTATTTTGTAGTATATATTGTGGAAACTTAAAGATTAGATATCCCTGCTGAGATTAGAACAATAATTATCCAAAAGAGTATAGTAGTTCTTGAAAGGGATGTATGATGCACAGATGTGCTGCTACTCTGAAAGGAATTGATAGTGCTGAAAGACAACCAAACTACAAAAGCAACAACTTTAGTAGGAAAAAAGAAAAAAGGTCTCACGAATGGTTGCTTTTACCCTTTTTTATCATCTACACTGGCATGAAATTAGTGTTTAGAAATGCTAAATGGAAAACATTTAGAAATGTATATATATGCAAAATAGGTGCTTTCTGCTTTTATTATTTGTACTATTTTAATATTTGCCCATGTTATTTTGTGGATAGGAACATAAATTTAGGGTTTTCTAGAGTCTAATTAGGAAAAGAAGATGTCTATTACTGTGGAAGGAGCGTAATGTGCTGAGAGTCAAAAGACTGAATTCTATTTCCAGCTACTTTAGTTACTATGCATTTCTAGCCTTGATTATAACACTCAATGTCTTTGAGTACATTTTTTAAATTATTCTTATAATATTTGCATAATCAACTCTAAACTATGAATTTTGCCATAATTAGGATCACAAATAGGTAGTAAATGTGTATGTATGTATATCAATGCATAAGTAATTATATATGCAGAGAACTACCTACTATAGAAGAGTTTTGAAAGTGGTTTTACCGTGATGGTGGCTTAATTACACTGATTCTCTTTATTTGGGCATTTACTACATCTGTTTTCTCATGTAGAAATGAGCTAGGCTTACATTCAGAAATACCTCCAGTGAGCTTTTCATTTCCACAAAACATGTCAGTACTACTTCTCAATCAGTGAATGATCAAAGCTTATGGACTTGTTTCAATCAGAAACAAAATATAGACACTCCAGAATTATACTCCAAAATTCATCAAATGAGTGTCTACTACATGCAAGCTAGCATCATAGACCTTGTTACACCAAAAAGCAAGTTAAATATGGTCCCTGATCTTACCACAATAACAGTGTTTATTAATGCTCCTGGAAATTCATCTAGCCAAAAAAAAAAAATTGTCAGTGTGATTTGTAATTTATCTGCCTATTAGTGTAGCTAAGCAATGTTTTATCATTTTTGTATTTCTTGTTTTATACATTTTATATGAATAGTTTTTAAAAATTTTTAAAGGTATTTATTTCTTTATCAGTTTTTAGGAGTTTTTTGTTTGAGATAATAGATCTTTATTTTATGTACTCAAATTTATCTGTCATTCATTTATTGATTGTGAGTTTTGTGTGGATCATGAAAGTACACAAGGTTAATTTGCCAGTTAGTAGACACTAGTAAATATAACAGAAAGGAGTTCTAGTTGGAGAAAGGGCAGATAGGGAGACAGAGGAGAGTTAAATCAGAAAGTTCGCTGTGTGCTCTGCTCTTTCCTGTGTAACTAGTTGAGGGGAAAAAAAAAACCCCACACTTTTCTATGCCTAGCATGTGAGGGCGATCACAAAAAGAAACTGGAATTATTTTGGGGAGGATAGACCCCTTGTAGCTCAGGTTTCCCCATTAGCTAAGTGTTCTAGGAACCCATCAGAAGCATCAGCATACCAGCTAGCATTTCAGTGAAAATTTTTTGGAGACTCTTCCAACATGTTTGCTTATTTCATGATGGGTGATTTACCAACACAACTGCCCACCCTGTGTTGAGTGTTCAGCAGTTTTGAACAAGACGGCACGACTCCCATGCCTCCCTCTTTCTATACACCCAACCTTGTAACTGTTTCGTGTGTTTCCCCTGATGGAAAAAAATCCTCAAAGGGAAATGTTTCACTGTGTACAAGAAGGGACACAAAAGAATGGTAGAAGCAGTCAAAAAGAGCATCAAAACTGATGAGTTCAAAAACTGTTTTGAACAGTGGAAAAAGTATTTCGATAGGTGTATTCCATCAAACGAAGAATACTTTGAAAACCACAAGCTTAAACATGGAAGAATAAGGACACAATTATAAATAAATCTCACTTGGGGGGAGTACTCTTTTTCCAGCATCAGCCCCTTAAATTAAAATGAAATATTCATGGGTGCATCCCTCAAATACCACTTCATGAGGGCACTTAGCTATGCATTGATTAAATGCGCCACGTTAGAAAATCCAGAATAAAATTGTTAAGCCAGCCTTTATCAGGCGCTTAAGACCAAATGTCATCCACACTGGTAGTATGTAGTTAAGCCTTAACAAAAACTCCACACAACTAAGATATGAGAGCTTCTCTGGTTAACAGTACTCTAGTACTTCTCTGGTTACCAGTATGGTTATGTATTGATGCCCAGAAAGTAATACATCTCTGATTCTATGAAATGAGGATGATGAGAGCTTCATATTTTATACCTTTCCTGGATTCTGACCTTTCTGCTTCCTTTCTTGACTGATTTTAATCTGTATTATTTTCACATAATAAACTGTAACCACAAGTGAAAGCATAACAGCTTTTTTTTTTTTTTTTTTTTGAGTTGGAATCTCACTCTGTCACCCAGACTGGAGCGCAGTGGCCACTCCCAGCCACCGCAGCCTCGACCTGCTGGGCTCCGGTGATCCTTCCGCCTCAGCCTTCCCAGTAGCTGGAACTACAGGCACGCACTACTCCCGGCTAATTTTTGATTTATTGTAGAGATGAGGTCTCGCTGCCCAGGTGGGTCTCGAACCCGCGGGCTCAGGCAATCCACTGACCTCAGCCTCCCAAAGGCACAGGATTACAGGCTGAGCCACCAAGCCCAGCTAGCATAACAGCGTTAAATGAATTATGTGAGTCTTTCTAGAGAATCCAAATCCAAGGTTTGTTGTATGTACCCTGTCCCCCAAACTTGTGATGATGGCGATCTTGTGTTGACTGTTTATTCTAAACTTTACAATTGCTCTGAAACTTTGCAATTAACCACAACTCTCTAAAGTACTTACCTAAGTATCTCTAATATATTGTATTGGCAATGAAAAGGATGATTGGAAGTACACAATAGCAAACAAATGACCAAGGAAAACAAATATTTGAAAGTGCCTTCTAAGTAGTCTTATTCAAAAAATTTTTTATCAAAGGTATATACTATCCGTTGTTATGTAGCCAGGTTGAATCAAAAGAGCAAAAGTAAAATTGTAGGAAAAAAAAAAAGCAACTGTATTTTCCAAACTGTAACTGGCAGAAAAACTAAGAAATTCACATCTGTTCTTGGGAATTAATATTCCCTTATCACAGAAGAAAACCACCTTAGGTTATTTGTTATAGCTGCCATAAAATAAAATATCAAAGTGAAACAGAAATCTAATGTTATAGTTTGAACCCTCTGAGAACACACTTCAAGTGGCTGCAGGCCTCCAAAACTCTGAGGGAAGTATTTGCTTAAATGAATGAAAAATAAGGATAGACACCTTTGATCAAAAGGCAAGTGGCGTTACTATCATCAGTTATTGGTATAAAATAAATTCTTGCAAATCACAACATATGGCAATTGCAGTTTTTAAATTTATTTTTTATTGTCTAGTGAACCAGAAAAAACTACTATGTTATTTCACATTACATTAAACTTATATACTATATTAAATATCATGTATTTAAGTTTCATGGTACAGGAAAAAGATACATATACTTCACTAGTTTTTTAGGTACTACTGAGATTATGACGGAATGAAACTCGCCAAAAAACTTTTGTTCTTAAGCAATGATATCCAGAGTAATACATCTCTGATGTACTGAACACTAAAATGAGAACAGCATAGTTTGTTTTGCCTTAGTAAGAAGGATCTAAGAGTATTCTGATAAAACAATGCTGCCTTAGTCAGTTCTGTGTCACTATAACAAAACACTGAAGGCAAAGTAATTTATAATGAACAGAAACTTTTTTGGCTCAATGCTCTGGAGTCTGGAAAGTCCAATAGCGTGGTGCCCACATTGCCTGGGTGGGCCATCATGGAGGGCCAACAAGCTGCATCACCTCATGAAAGAAGCGAAAGGAAAGTGAAGATGAGAGTGAGCATGAAATGGAAGCCTCAAGCTCTTCTACAACAAGGGTAATTCATTTATGAGAGTGAAACTCTCAAAACCCAACCATCTCCCATTAGGCATCCCCTCCCCACACAGCTGCATTGGGGGGATTATGTTTTCAACATATGCTTTTGAGGAGACACATGTAAATCATAGAAAATGCTAAATTACTATATATTATCACACAAAATATACAAGGTATGATTTCCTTAAAGCTCGCCTCTATAACTATAGATGACCTCTTATTAACTTACACATCGTATGACTATTTAGTATGATCAAAAAGTTACTAGCTGTTTTTCCAATATAGCATCAGATAATAAGACAATTTAGTTTAAAAATAAATAAAATAAAGGATATCATCAACCATAATTAAAATAAAATCTTTTTTTCAAATACAATTCAAAATGGTATTTTTGTTTGTTATGCTAAAGGTGTTTTCACGTGGGATCACAACTGAGAGAAAAACTCACTGCTTATTATATGAACAGTCAAGAAAACTCAGTTATTAATTTTGTATATGTACTTTTTTCTTTAAATACAAATGCTCATTTTTGAAATAATATTAGAAAAATATAATCTTGCTTACATTAAAATGTATGTTACAATAATTTCCATAAACTTAATTTTTTTTGCAGTGTAATAGTAGGTAAGTTTGAGAACATGTATGAAAAAAGTGACAACCAATAATACATAATTGTCACTTCATTTTAATTGTTTGAAATGTTTAATTCACATCCAAAACTTATTTTCTTCCAACATAGCAATAATTCTTATTGGTAAGTATTGGCATTTTTTTTTTTTGAGTTGGAGTCTCACTCTGTCGCCCAGACTGGAGTGCAGTGGCCGCTCCTGACCACCGCAGCCTCCACCTCTGGGCTCCGGCGATCCTTCCACCTCAGCCTTCCGAGTAGCCGGAATTACAGGCGTGCACTACCACATCTGGCTAATTTTTGATTTATTGTAGAGCTGAGGTCTCGCTGCCCAGGTGGGTCTCAAACCCGCGGGCTCAGGCAATCCACTCACCTCAGCCTCCCAAAGGCGCGGGATTACAGGCTGAGCCACCAAGCCCGGCTAGTATTGGCATTCTAACACGGTAAAATATTAAAATATAATTAATATAAGTTAGAGAATTAAACTTAAATTTGTATAGAATTAACAATTTCTTTAGTTTAAAAATTATAATTACAGCATTAGTATCATGTCTTTCACATGTGTATTTTTGCATTTTTCAAATTTTTTTTTCTCCCACCTCCTGCCCCCTTTTTTCAAATTTTGCATTTTAAATATGTGGAGTACAATTCAGGATTAGGTATATAAATGTTCATTAGCTACATGCAATTGTTGATGAAGTGTGCCCCACCCTTCCCTGGCAGTTTCCCACTACTGCCAATCCCTTTCTTATATTATTATGATAGCTGTTCAAGGGCTGCTTATGAATGAGAATGGCCTTACCACCCTGAATGCGCCCAATCTCGCCTGATCTCAGAAGCTAAGCAGGGTCGGGCATTGTTAGTACTTGGATGTTTTATTTTTATATCTTTTAAAAAGTAGTATATCTGGTCATACAGCATTTAAGATAGAAGATAAAATGAGTAGAAAAGAAAAAATATAGTAAAAAGAAAATTCATTCGCAAACTTACTTATTAAAAATTACCTTTTCTAAAATTTGAAATGTGATTTTAACATTTTTCGCCAATGATATGCAACTCATGGTTATATTTTCTATTTCTACCTACTTCTGTGTCTCTTTTCTGGGCTTAAATGATGATTTAAAAGTTCAATGTTATGTTTTCTTTGTAAGATAGGCTATACAAATTAAAACATACTTTTAAAATGATTTATTAACGGATATTGAAATGTATTGATATTATGAAATATTCTTCTGTGGAATAGCTAGGCCATTTACATGTTCTGCATGAAACAAACATAATTCAATATATTTTTACAATTCTTGTTAAATGCCATTTCTATTGATTTTTTTTTTTAAGGTATCACTGAAGATCTTTGCAAGAGAAATTTTTTTTTTTTAATTTTTTGTAGAGATAGGATATCACTATGTTGCCCAGCCTGATCTCAAATTTCTGGCCTCAAACTATCCTCCTGCTTTGGATTCCCAAAGCTGGGATTACTGGTGTGAGCCAAAGCACCCCACCTGCAAGAAAAACATTTAATAAAAATACAAGAGTCAGCCTGTAATCCCGCACCTTTGGGAGGCTGAGGTGAGTGGATTGCCTGAGCCCGTGGGTTCGAGACCCACCTGGGCAGAGAGACCTCATCTCTACAATAAATCAAAAAATCAGCCGGGCGTGGTAGCGCATGCCTGTAATCCCAGCTACTTGGAAGGCTGAGGCGGAAGGATCACTGGAGCCCAGCAGGTGAGACTGCGGTGGCCGGGAGCGGTCACTGCAATCCAGTCTGGGTGATAGAGTGAGACACCAACTCAAAAAAAGAAAAAAAGAAAAAATACAAGAGTCAGATGGCAGAGAATCAAGAGGACCAGAAGCTCAATGATTGTCCCTCATTATGCGATTGCTTGGCAAGTTTGAGAAAAAGTAATGTTTTAGATGAATCTCTTTTAAAATCACTATTACCTCTCTTTTCTTGCTATCGGCCTAAAAATTCACCCTCAAAAATGTAACCAAGTTTAAGTGTATTTTGAGAAATTGATTTTTAAGGGTTTTTTTTTTAGGTATAATATAGAAAATATAACGATTGTAAATTATTTGTATGTCTCTATTATATTGGTTATGTAAGGTACATATGTCAAAAATTTTAGAAGCATTCAACTTGCATGACAAAACACTTATAATCACTCATAGTTCTAAGTCTCGTATGTATACATTATTTTTTAAGCAGTAGTATTTACAAATTTCTTAATTGCTTTAATTTGCAAATTAATTGTACACAGCTCATGAAACATGTTTATTACCAGGATCACTAGGACCAAGGGTGTTGTAGATGAAATACATAGTACAAAAGAAACCTACAAATGTGTCATCATTTATAAATCATTTTTAACTTTTTTAATAATGACATTAAAATAAAGTGAATAAAATAAATAACAATGTTATAAGAATTGCCAATAAGAACATTTGCTTGATTTTGGAAGAGTCCTAGATCAAATTTTTCTTTTTTCCATGATTAAAATGGCATTTTGCATTATGTATGGCAAATACATACATTGTAGGGATTTTTTTCTAAACACACAAACATTTAAAATTAAGTATTTATCAAAATTTCAAAATAGAGGATTGTATTTTTCAATTTGGGATAATGTAGAATTTCATTTGTTAGAAACTATATTCTGGAATTATCTTATATGAGGATTCAAATCAGGGAAGAGTCAGCTTTGCCCAGAGGAATGGAAATCAACTAGGAAAGTAGAATCACTAATTATTGAGCAGACTTGAATGAATCAGTATCCAAAAGGATTACTGCCCAAAAGCCTGCCCTGGGGTTGGAACAGGTGTTGTTTCATCAGAATTCAGTATTGCTGCTATTTCAAGGAGGAATTCAAAAAGACAACCCTGGGAAAGAAAATCCCATCTATGTGTCATGAGAAGCATGACTCCCAAACTCGATTATACGCTTTCTTTCTCTCGGTTATTTTCTAGACTTCTCTTTGTCTCAAATAGATCCCTTACCAGTTCCAAAGCAGCTGGCATATTTCTTCTCCTGAAAACAGCAATGGCACCCACGCAGCAAATCTCAGGCACACAGGTGTTTGTAGGGCTCCGAGATACAGCTAGGCAGAAGCCAAATTTCAGGTAGAATCACCCATAAAGATTACAACTATGAGACCAAAAATTGCCTTCTAATCTTCCTTCCAAAGGTTTATTGCTCAAGGCTACGCTTAAGAACCCTCCTCCTCCAAGTGAGTCACCATTATGTTTCTTTGCAACTGTTTGGGAAAGTGTTTTAGTTGGAATTACGGTTGTATAATGTCTGCAAAGCTCACTGCCTCTGTATGTAACACCTGTAAGTTCTTTAGCCTTATTATCTCTCAAAGAATTTCGATGACTTTGAATACTTTGCTGAGTGAGTAGGAGTAAGGAAAGCAGTCTATTGTTCCTGATGTTAATTATTACAAATTGTCAGTCAGTCTTGACAGCAGATGCTTTGTCTTGTTATTTTCTGTGGGCAAGAGGCTGTAGAAACTTCTTTGGGAAAAAAAGAAGAAAAAGAAATATTTTGAGGATAACTTCCTTACTTCCTTATTTGCACTACAGATATAGCCAACCAAGTAAATCCTATTTTTGTGTGTGTGTGTTTTGTTTGTTTGTTTTTAGTAAGAAAGCAGGATTTATTGAGAGGACAGAAAAGCTCCCTTGCCCTGTTTTGGTTTTTAATAGCCACATACTTGCAAACTCTGGCATGATCTCTCCCTTAACTGTCCACATGAATATGGACACTTGGTCTTTCAGTGCATGAATTAGGACAAATATGTACTGCACTCCAAAGAAGCTAATTTGTATGAATGTCACATAAGGTTAAACCAGCAGGGGTCTGTTGTCGGGTACAGAATAATGAATCTGAGGAACTCTGAGCATAATTTTGCTTTGCACAGAATATCAAGTTTTCTTGATGCTTGTGAATTATTCTGACCAAAAGGAAGGCACACTCATCTTTTTCTTGTTTTCCTTATCCAGCTCTGCTATTTCCAGTCACTGCATTTTTAAGTATTTAACTATGGATGTGATCGTATTCATAATGGTATTTCTGAGTCTAAGCTATTTGGGATTTTTGCCTACTACCAGGCAGGCAAAGTGACATCACACCCGTGGCAGCAGGTTATTTCAGATTCTCATCTGGGATGAGAATCTGATATAATAACTAATTTGGGATCCATCCTAATTAATAGAAATAACTGGCCTAAGTATCAGTTTATGAACTAAAATCTTGACATACCTCCTATAGAAAACACTCACTTTAGGGACAGATTCAAATATGTGAAGAAACAGGGCCCATGGCAATGTTTAGCTCTTAGGTTGTTCACAACAGGGACGCCTTTAGAAGAAACTGATAGTCAAGAATGCTGGTCAGCAAGGGCACAATTGAGAAGGGAGGCATATCCCACCTTAAGATACAGCACACCTGGGTTATTAATTTTATCTTATACTGTTTTTTGCATATTCTATTAATACATTTGTCCTTAACAGAAATGTTAGTATTTGCACCCTCAGTTTAGAAATCTTAAGGGCTGAAAGCACTCTCATGTCACTTTGGTGGAAAAATGTAACACGTGGCTGAAGAACCCATTCTATGAATGAGAGAATTAATCACCTATGATTTTGTATGCTTAGCTTATAAACTGTTTTCTTTAGCTACAAGCTTTAGTTATAAATTACTTAGATATAAAATATCTCATTTTGGACTTACTAAATACCTCTCTTTGTAGACCATCCTCTTTGTCAAGCCCAAGTGATTCCAGCAAAACTTCTCAAGAGTTTTCATGGTCAGACTCTCGTCAATCAAAACCCACGTCAGCCCTGTTCACGTAGCAGGAAGAGTACTGGAGTTTAAAAACCTTAAATCAAATTACCCAATAAAATGACGGAGGCCGGTCTCATTCCAAAGTACACAAATTAGTCTAATAAACCAAAACTCTAACAGTGTAGTTTTTGTTTTTTTAAGAATAAATTATGAACCGGGCTTGGTGGCTCAGCCTGTAATCCCGCGCCTTTGGGAGGCTGAGGTGAGTGGATGGCCTGAGCCCGTGGGTTCGAGACCCGCCTGGGCAGCGAGACCTCATCTCTACAATAAATCCAAAAATCAGCCGGGCGTGGTAGCGCATGCCTGTAATTCCGGCTACTTCGAAGGCTAAGGCAGAAGGATCGCTGGAGCCCAGCAGGTCGAGGCTGCGGTGGCCGGGAGCAGCCACTGCACTGCAGTCTGGGCGACAGAGTGAGACTCCAACTCAAAAAAAAAAAAAAAGAATAAGTTATGTACAAATTCTAAGTAATTTAACACAGTAGTTTGCAGTAGTTAAGTTCATCCATAAAGTTTTGACTTCCTTTTAGCTAGTATTCATCTGACCTTTAGAATAGCTGAGTTAGGCTTGTGTTAAAACAATTAATCTCAGCATTCTTGTCATCATGTAGTTGGCAGGAGCAGTTGGAGAGTTCTTACGATGTGCGTTATGTAGATCACTAGCCCAAATGAAAACAGGGTGCGATACATAAATTAAAGACTTTTATGACTCCTAAACTATATTGTGGCTTTTTAGTGAAACCCTAAAAGGACAAGTATAAGTAAAGTTTGGCCTCATATTTGCAACTTTTATACATTATTTACTGAACTGGGTTTTAGGACTAATTACAGATAAAAAATGACCTTAGATATTTGTGTGCCAATCATGTCTTCATGTGTACTACTGCTACTTTTAAAAGAAGACTAGCTTTGGTCACTTTGGGATTCGGGATGTTTTAACAGAGATGAAAACAAACCAATAAAAATGCAATAATTTCAGGCTTTAGCAAGCAGGCTAGAAAACTGAGGGAGAAAACGATCAACAAGCTACCATCTTAGATTTCTTGTCATACGTTCCACTGTCTTAAGTGATGGTATTTGTTAAAACCCTAGTCCTAAGAGAATGGATCCATGTAAGCCATACTTCCTGCCTTTAAAAGCTTACAATCAGCAGTGCAAAGGTCTCTTTTCCCTGTTTTGGCTCTTCCACAAATACTTGTGCCACTATAACATGTAGATGAAACTATAGAACACATTCCATATGCACTGTAAACATAAATTAATTGAATTCCTTTTAACTAAATTCAGGAGGAAAATTTCCATAAGCGTGAACTTTGAGCTAATCTTAAATATGAAAATTTTCTTTAGTCAGATATTGTTACAGGTACAGATATTTTCGAGCTCTCTAGACACATTTACTTTTATGGAAAACACACGATTTTTTCATTAGAATGTATAGAAAATAATTTATAGTGTTTTGGGTCCAGTTGTATATCAGCTTTTTTGTAATCTTTTCTCAATAAAAAAGAAGTTGAAATGCACTTTGGCCCAAAATTACCTTCATAATGACAATGTAAATAATGTGTTCTGAATCATAATCAAGTACAGTCAGGCTTTATTCAATAACCCAAACAACTAATTATATGCCATGCTAGATAAATCAGTGTAAATATAACAGAAGCTAGAAACAGCTGGGTGGATGTCTAGGGAGTTTTGGAGCTAGCTTTTTTTTTTTTTGTAGATAAAGTCAGTGTACCAGGGACACATAAACTTTTTTTTTCCATGAGATTCTTGGAAAATTCTACTTATGAAATACTTTAAATACAATAGATTGCTTTACTTTTTAGAAATACTATATATATTTGATAATACAATGGTATAGCTTCAGAAGATAGAAATTAAGAAAATAAAGACAAACCTTAAAAATTGGTGATATGACTATCCTAAAAAAGGTAGCTACTGTCAGCATTGTACATCTCACTCTGGGTTACTTCTGCCCATGGTATAAAGCTTTATTATATATCACTAATTATATAAATGTTTATTTTCCTATCTCTCTTATTTGCTTGACTGTTGTCCCTACCAGAAACCTGGTACATGGTTTACTTAACCCTGTCTTTAGAGTATTGTTTGGCATCTATTTTTGTTAGGTAAATAAACATTTAAGTGGACAATTTTTAAATTGTAACAAATGAAATTAATGTAATTAATTACACTTTTATTACAAAAACTCCCTTGTATCTTGGATTAAATTAATTTCTTTAATTTTTTAGTTTATTTTTTTCTTGGTTCTGTCATAAAAACTTAGAATCAGTGGGGCGTGGGAGTTGGAGGGCAGGCGTTTGTGAAAAACATCTAAAGCACATTTTCCTTTCAGGACAGAGTGTACCTGGCTCCTTCTGCTTATTGCTAGATGGGAATGGAGTCCCAGTGCTGCCTGGCTTTTGTTGCTGTTATTTGTTTGTGTTTGTTTGTTTTTTAAAAGCGGTTGACAGAATCATAGATTTTATTCTCTCAATAAGAAAAATGTTTTTATAGTTAAATTAATTTTGAAAACATATTGTGTGGTACAACTTTTTTTGGTTCAAGCATAAAGTGGAGAGGAGAGCCAACCTATGGATCAAGAATTTTCCCTTTTTGACATATGCCGTGTCTTCTTCATCCATGTTTTTAATGAGGAATCATTTAACATCATTTACAATTTCATATCTTCAGCTGATAATTGAAAGCTCAAGACAAACTTAATCGCTCAGTGGAAATCTGACTTTTATTGACTGAGGCATCGGTACCTCTACGTGTCCAAAATAATCTGTTTTGTTGCTGATAGAAGCATGGCGTCTCGTATTAGATTATCCACTAGCTTGTCTGAAATTCTGGCAAGTCATATACTAGTTATGTACCTTTCTACACGTTTAGCAACCTGATACAGTTTTCACATCTGAAATGGAAATCATAACTGTAGCTGCCTTGTGAGTTGTTATAATGGTAAAATAAAAATCAATATATTATAGATATAGAAATACTTGACACACAGTCTGAGAAATGTAACTGATGTTTTCTTCCTTCTCTTTCTTCTATTTATCCTCCTCTACCTCCTATTTTTTCCCCTCTTTTCAGTAAAGTGACTCTCAATCCAAACAGTTATTCAAACCATAAACATGAGAAGGGAGTTTTATTCTTTGTATTCATTGCCATATCATCTAAAAAACCTCCAATTGTATTTGTATCTCATTTCTAAATATAGTCTGCTTTTTTGCCTACATGTGCTCTTGCATTCTTCAGTAATTCTTAATGCTGTTGTACACCGGAATTTTAAAATATTGACAAAATCCAGTCATTCTTTGCTTATTTCATTCCAAGCCTTTTACAACAAAGTCCAAAATCCCTACTTGTTTTTTAACAGCCATTTGGAATAATACATGCAGAGTGCAGTTACTTCATTGTTGCTGTAATGAATTTGCAGCAGTTGTCCTGATTCTTGATGGCATGGGTGATATTCTGTTTATGCCAGTCTAGGTGCCAAGCATGTGAACGAAGAAAACCCAAGAGATGTGATGTCAAGAGGAATGCAGCAATAGATATCTGCAAATGTTAAAAGGTGCAATACCACTCACAAAAAAAGACCTGCTACAACCTAAAAATAAAAAGACAAAGAACGCTAAAGTAAAATGATAAAGGACATAATTAAGTCCTGCTGGAGAATGTATGCATGACTAATAATCACATGAAACTTTGCTTGACTTCATAGGAATATGAAAATGATAAGCCAAATCAAAATTATGTCATCTATTGTTTTTTCTTATTAAGCCATCAAATGGGTATTCACATTCTGAAATGCGGGCGTGAGTGAGTGTGTGTGTGTATGCGTGTGTGTGTGTGGTGTAAAGATATAGTGCATTTTAGCAAAGTGATTGGGAAATATATTTTCTGGAAAAATAGCCTAAATACAGAACAATGACAGGACACAAGTCATGATGTTTAACAACACATTTTCTGTAGTAAAACAAAAAAGTAGAATCAACAACAAGGGAGTCATCAATTGTGAAAGATTTGATACATTGCAGCATGTTTATATTATGGAATAGGGCAGACATTAAAATTGGTAAGACCTGTATTTACTTAGATGGATATTGAGAAGATACTAAATAAATAAATTAAACTCAGCTACATGTATTAGTATCTTTTATTTTTCTACAAAAGACGAAAAGATAAACTTCTATACAATGTGTATATGTTATATAGGAAACTCTGAACACAAAGGAAGTAATAATAGAATATATACGAGACTATTAGCATGCCTTTTCTAAAAGGCAAGAAAGCAAATTAGCTCCCTTCTTTATATGTGTTGAACCAGCATATACAGCATAATTTAGTTGAAGACAACGCCTATGACAAGGACCTTAATGTGGGTAGTCCACTTTGGAGGTGCTCTCAGAAAGCAAAAGTAAGTGAGTGGAGAAAGTGAGACCAGAGGGAAAAAGGCAATAAAGCATTCATTAGTGAAGTACTTTTTGTAGGCCTCAAGGCTTGACTCCTAAGGGGCCTCTGAGAAGCATAAAGGGTATTTTCTGGAACTATCCATCGTAAGAGATGTAGCTGAAATATTTATCCACTGGCTCATTCCTTACTGCTAGGGCTGGATGAGATTCCTCGGCTTCCAGCTTCTAAAAGAGCCCCAAGGAAGAAATGTGACAGCTGTGCCCTTGAAGTGGAGGTGATTAGAATATGTGTAGTCCTAGATGGAACACATAGAAGTGGTATTGGGCTATGCATTACCTTGAGTATAGAAAGTGTTAACATTTTTTTTTTAAACTCTTCCATTGGAAACAAGTGAAAATTTGCAGGAAAATTACAAAAACCTAAAGTAGCATAGCAGGCAGATACCATTTCCTCAGATTTACGAATAGCTAACATTTTACCTCCTTTGCTTTCTCTCTCTTTCTCTTGAGAGAGGGGAGAGAGAGAAATCATATTTTGAACTCTTTACATAACATGCCTTTTACCTCCAAAAAACTTCTATGCATATTTTCTCAGAATATAGATATTTTCTTATATAACTGTATGATAGTTATCAACTTCAGTACATTTGGGATACATACAACATTTGGTATCTAATCTACCATTTATATTACAAATTTATCAATTAATTTAACAAAGTCCTTTGTAGAATTTTTCTTCCTCTCTTTCCATTAAATAGTAATGTGCCTATTTCGTTAATTTTTTCAAAGTAACAGTAATTTGAACGATTAATTTAATCTGTTATTCTACTCTCTACCTCAACAGAATTTGCTTTTAGCCTTGTTGTTTCTTCATTATATTTTCTTTTGGACTATTTTGTCATGACTTCTTTAAATTTTGAAGAGAGGAATTAAAGTTATTTAACTATTTTTCTTACATTTTTTACTGATAAAGTTCTTTTGGACTGAGGAATGTCTTTGAATCATTGCTTTAAGTTTATGCCATTTTTGATTGGATAAAATTCATCCTCTAATAGATTTCTCACACAAAAGATATTAGTGTTCTTCAATATTCGACATTGTTTTTCTATGGCTTTGAGACATGAAAGAAATCTTAGCCAAATATAATGTTCTTGGCTCACATATTCTTTCCTGAGCTTCTTAAAAATGCTGCTGCTCAATTACTTTTTTACTTTTTTCCTAAAAATAGAATAAGGGGTAGAAATCTTTACTTCTGAGTTCCTACAAAAAACGTTTTGGTATTATTGGTTATCTTTCTGCTTCTCTCAAATTCTGAATTTCAGATTGTCAGTTTCTGTCTTCTACTTTCTTAATCTCTCTATGCTTTACTTTCTTCACTTGTAAAGTAAGAACAACAAGTGTTGGAACTCTAGTGGGTCAGTGAAATGATAAATGAGATTTTACTTGTAAACTTTTCTGTAAAATATCTGGCAGGTATTAACAATATGATATATGTTTATTATTAATAATAATACAACTGCCTCTACATATATTAGAAAAAAAAATCTTAAGTTGACAGAAAGGTATACCATATTATGTCCAGGGCACAGATCTTTTTTTAATTGTCATAACGACATGGCAGAAAACTCTAAGCTTGCAAGAGATTATATTTGGTTACAAGACATATGCATCCACAGTCGTTTACCAGTCACAATTTTATTTCAATCATCTTGATCATTTCATTGGCAACACAAGATTAAAAAAAAGAATAAATCTACTACTCTGAAATCAATTTGTATGTACCTATAAACTTCTACTTTATGTCTGTCTAATAAATGCATTTAATTATTTTCATAGGCTATATGAACAATGATTGTATGTTTACGCACAAACATTTTAACACAAATTTAATCAAATAATTGTAGACATATTTCTTCAATCTAAATTGTTTGAAAACTGTTATATGGATAATATTTATAGCATAGCCTATTAATTACTTTATTAAATTATGGTCTACTTATATAAATCATATTGTTAATTATTTTAAAAATATAATCTCAATATTATAAAAAGCAGTGTCTATTGCACATTTACTATATGTTCAGACTTGTAGTATGTCCTAGAAGAAATTGAAATCAATTTAGGGACAAATCATATATGGAAGTAGTTAGCTAACTACACAAGCAGTAAGTACTTAGGTTAAAAAATGAAGCAAAAAGCAAATATACACAAAAGCTGCAATTGTTTGTGCTATGATTAGATAATTGTGAAATAAACACAATTTTCCAGCCTACTAGAAGATCTAGAGATTTTCATTAATTATGGAATTTCACTTGATATGGAAAAATATAAAAACAAGATGGTAGATATTAAAATCAATAAGGATCACTTACCTCCCAAGATTATGTAGTTGCATTAATTTATAAGTCTAGGAGTTAAGTAAAGCTTCTGGTTTCATCTTAATTTTTTACATCTATAAA
The DNA here is from genome assembly GCF_000164805.1 of Carlito syrichta. Taxonomy (NCBI): domain Eukaryota; kingdom Metazoa; phylum Chordata; class Mammalia; order Primates; family Tarsiidae; genus Carlito; species Carlito syrichta. The sequence continues at coordinate 160,826 of NW_007246687.1, read as the reverse complement.
AACTTTATTCAAAGTAGTTTAGGAAACTGGCTGAATCTCTTGAACACCTGTGATCTATAGATTTAAAAAAAGGACATTCTTAGCATAGTAAATTTTAATGTATTAAAAAAGAGAAATCAAATGGATCAAATTCGCTTTAGATAGCTAAACAAGCTGCTTTTGTTTGATGGAACAAAAGATATAAAAGGTAGTTATTTTAAGCTTATGCTAATGTGATTGATTCATTATATCATTTTCTCCTGCTGATTTAACTCTTGCTTTCCTAATCTTTATGGTTCAACCAATTTTATATGACAGTTTTCATTCATACTACCTCATAGTAGCAAATTGCTATTAATCACCATTTAACCAACAGTTCTTGAATGGACTCTGAGCCTATTCCCTGATATTTTGTAGACCAGGAGTTTGGTTACTGCAGGAGCCAGTGCTGCTGAAAAATTTTTCCCCCTCATAAACATGTTACATTTTGTTTGTGCAGGAGTGAACAAAATAAATCACGTTTAAATGAAATGGTGACAATAAAGGTATATTAAAGCTTCCTGCTTCCTTCCCTTATAACTAGATAAATTGCATTTTGTACAAACTCTGAAAAAACTGCCTAAGTCAAGGCAACCTTGAGGACAAGAAAACGGCTGCTGCAACAACCGTTCTGAATGACAAAACTCTATGGAGAGGGAAAGCAGTTCTTTTTCCGCCTGATATCATGTTCAGAGAGCAGAGAGATCTACTCATTGATGGAGAAGGCAGCTTCCCACAGTCATGAAGTCTTAAAATAGCATACAGAAGCAACCGACCTTCCCAGTAGCTACTTCAAATTGTCTTTTCTCTTCAATCTTCCTTGTTTGCTACCTTTCCGTCTCCCTACTGCCCATGATTTGCTTTCTACCACAAAGGGGAAGCAAATGCCACTCAAAAGCATTTTCTTTACTTTTTAGTCACTTTGGTTGGGAAAAACTGAGTAACACATTTTCTGTGGACAAAGTATATATCTTCAGTAATCAAGAAATCCAATAATCAGAGGTTCCATTATATTTTTCCTGTTTTTACTCCAGAAAGTACCAAATAGTAAGGATACTTGCTCCTTACTTATGCCCAGGGGCACAGACTATCTTGTGTATGCAAGATGTACACACTCGCATTCACTGTTGCTTATTAAATGAATGTAAAGTCTCTTGGGCCAATGGCAGACTCACCCTGCACTTTGGACTGATTTTTTTTTTTTAACCTTGTGGCTTATAATACTCAATGCTTGCAATTAATTATACAATAGTCATATTCTTCTGGTTAAATACTATTATGAATTAAATTGGCCTTACTCCCAAATTCATGTATTGGAGTCCTAAACCCCTAGTGCTTTAGAATGCGACCTTATTTATAAGGGGGTCATTGCAGAAATTGTTACGATGAGGTCATACTGGGGTAGGGTAAAGCCTTAATCCAATATGACTGACGTCCCTACAAAAAGACATGTGAAAAGAAAGGGATACCCCTAGAGAGAAGGTAATGTGGAGAGACCAACACAGGAAGATGGGCTTCTACAAGCCCAGGAGAATGGCCTGGATCATATTCTTCCCCTTCAATCCTCGGAAGGAACCAAACCTACCAACACCTTGATTTTAAACTCCTGTCTTCTGGAACCGGGCAACAGTAAATTTGTCATTTATGGAAGGTAGTTTTTAGTACTTTGCTATTATAACCCTAGCAAACTAATGCAGATTTCAGACCTATTTCTGGTGTGAATTTTGAACAGTTTGGATGACTCTACAGTCCAGTCATTTAAACTCTTCTTCCTCAGTTCTGCCACTGCCGTAAAAAGAGTCCTTATCGTATTTTTCACTAATACTTCAACCTCCTATTTGGCTGATTTTTTGTTTTTTTTTTTTACATCAACTTTTGCACACCCACAAATGTCTAAGATATTCCAATTGATCTTTTAAAAATTCAGCAGCTATGAAGTCATGTTCCCCATCACTGTCTTTTGATAAGTGCTCACTACCTTAAGGTTAGAATTCAAAATTCTTGGCTTCAACGAACAGTTTTGAAAGGAGTCCTGCTACCCATCTCTCCAGCACCATTTCTAGGCGCTGTCCCCCTGGTCTCTGTCTCTGTCTCTGTCTCTGTCTCTGTCCCTCTCTCTCTCTCTCTCTCTCTCTCTTTTTCTCTCTCTCCTTTCTGCGTTAGTGATTCTAGTTTGCTTTCAGTTTTCCAGATGTGTGAAAAATCTCTTCCAAGCAAGCTTAGATATTTTTACTAAGAGGGGCATATTAACGAGAGAGAGAGAAAGAGAGAGAGAGAGAGAGAGAAACCACAGTAGAGCTCACTGAGTACTTGTCTACTTCATTACACCGTGATTTCCACGAGACCACGCTGCATCAATCACATTACCCACAGAGTCTAGAAACATATGACACGCTGCTGGTACTCAATGAATGAAAGTAATTAGTTAATTAACTCTCTGAATACATAAATGTGAACTTAGATTCCTTAATATTTGGTCCCTAAATCTGATGAGTATGGGTATTACATTTGTTGCATTACTTACCATTCCATTAAAGAAGCTACCATTTACTTGATACCAACGTCTACTTCGGCCTCCTGTTTTGACACTCTTCCCATTCATGTTTCAGTTCTCAGCACATCAATCTAGCTTGCCTTCTGGCTACTTGGAGTCCCAGCCAGTTATACAAGGTATCCTTCCTCATGGTATGTGATACACCATGTGCCAAACCACCAAACTATACATCAGAGGGAATTACAGGTTAAAGTTCATAGAATAATATGGAAAATAGAGGCCACACCTTCTGCTGTCTTCAAGCTGTTTTATAATATAGTGGTAAGTTCAAGAGCCAAATGTCCAGGTCAAAATATAAGCTCTGTCAATTACTATTTGAATGATGAATGGGGCAACTGTTACTAGACACTATGATAACAGTATCAATATCCTCGTAAGTGCAATGACCTTCATTTGGTTTTCTTGGTACAATTCCTGTTTATACTGTTGTCCTGGCATGCCACTCAGCTTAGTATTAATGCAGCACTTCCCAATTTTCAGGATTTTTAAAAATTCATAGTTGCATTAAAATGGCCAAGATAAATTTAGTAAACTTCATGCCTTCTGATTTCCACCATAGTCCTGTCTAGTGTAATGTCAGAAGCACATGTATATAGTTTCATGTTAACTGGCATTTTTATCTGGAGGATGTGTAGGGATAAACCATCTCCAACTCTTTCCAGATACAGAGAACTAACATTTGTCTTTCAAGATCATTGTGCTGGATGTTTACCAAAAACAGACTGTGATCATACAGAAACCTCTGGAAGCTAGCCCCTTCCTGTCTTTAGTATTCCATGCTGCAGCCCCTGCTGGCTACTTGGAGTCCCAGCCAGTTATACTGTGTGTCCTTCCTCATGGTATGGGATACACTATGTGCCAAATCACCAAACTACGGCATCAGAGAGAATTACAGGTTAAAGTTCATAGACTATACATGGAAAATAGAAGCCAAGCAGTCTGCTATCAGCAGAGAAAGTAACTTGAACACTCTTAACACGTTGTTTTGTCATTTATTGTATGGTGTCAATCCAATACTATTTTTGTTTTACTATTTAATAAGAGATATGTATTTACTGTTCAATAGATCCTTTCAGAAGCAATTTGCTCTAAAAACAAATATAAAGAAAATTCATTCTTAGTTGGTAACAAATTACAGGGCATCTCTTTTTAGGGAAGTTTGTAATGATTGTATAATTTCCGCAAAATGTTTGTAGATATTTTCCATCCGCTGTGGGAGCTGTAATATCACCTACCACATCAGTGCTATAAAGAGGGATCACATCTGCCAGCAAAGCATCAGAACTACTTGAAAATTTAGCAGTTGCTTTTTTTAAAAGACGACTGTTCTTGAAAATGATGATAAAACACACTTAGAATCATTTACTTAGGATGTTCATTTACACATCATTCTATGAAGTATAGCTTGACATTTAAATTCAAATGCTGTTCTTCAAAATTAACTTGACTCATTTTAATTTCAAGTTTTCCTATATAGGTAAGAAAAGGTAAGGAGTAGCTTTCATGTGTTGACTTCACTAGCAGAGCAATTTTTTTTGCAAACATGATGTTGATTTTATGTCAGTGCCATCAGATCTTTCAAACATAAAATAAGTTCATTTCAATCATCAGCTGATATTATTTCATTCAACTTATGGGCCGACAATTGCAATAAAGAGTCTAACTCCATCTTTGATGTCTGATCCCTGGCAGCTTTAAGTTTTATCCCTTCCACTTACCCACTTACAACACATATTTGGGCAAAGGAATGGAAAAGCCCGTTCACTCCCTCCTTTGGCACTCGCAGGAAGTTCAAACCAGGCAATCTACAATCTTACACTGGAGCCCTATCTCCTGACCAGAGCATAGATCAGAGCTGCTCCCCTCTGCTTCCACTCAGGCAATTTTTATACCTGCCTGGCGTCTTCTCCAGTCATTACAGAAAGCCTCATGTGTGCAATCTCTTCATACCCTCTTGGACATGTGTGTTGTCACTTGTCTCATCACACAAACCACATTTTGAGTTGTCTGCTGAAGGAAAACATTTTGAACGCTCTTTTAAATTGACTTTGAGATTTCCCTTTGAGATAAAATTTTTATTAACACAAAATGTCAATGTGTGTGATACACCGTGTGCCGAGCCACCAGACTATGGTGTCAGAGGCAAATTGGATAATACACACAAAAAGTTTTGGAAGAATTGTTTTTGATGAAAAGCAACATTCCTACCAAACTAGAAACCTGTGGAGTCCAAGGTTCTCTAGAGAAACAGAACAAATACAATCTGCATACATATTTGTGTGTGTATATATATAAACGCCCAGCACACTGCTCTTGAAAGACAAATGTTAGTTCTCTGTATCCGAAAAGAGTTGGAGATAGTCTATTCCTACACATACTCCAGTTAAAAATGCCAGTTAACGTGAAATCATATGCATGTGCTTCTGACATGACACTAGACACAACTATGGTGGAAATTGGAAGAAGCGAAGTTTACTAAATCAGTCTTGGCTAATTTAATGCAACACGTATATATGTGTATTCACACACACACACACATACATATATAGAAATTTATTGTAAGGAATTGGCTCATATGCTCATGAAGTCTAGTAAGTACAAATCTGTAAGTTGACTGGCAAGCTCAAGACCCAAGAGAGCTGATGGTGAAGGTCCAGGCTGAAGACTGGCAAACTGGAACTCCAAAAGACCCAGTGGTACAGACACAATCCAAAGGCAGTCTGCTGAAGAATTTCTTCATGCTGAGGAAACCTGTTGGGAGCCGGCCTGGAGGTCCACCTGATTGACAGGGTCCTGGTGGGCCCATCTTTTTGTTCTATCTAGCCCTCATGTAATTAAATGAGCCCCACTTGCATTGTAAAGGTCAATCTGCTTTGCCTAAAGTTCACCTATTGAAATGTTAATCTCATCCCAAACACCGCAAGTTCATTCTCACATAAAATCAGCCATCACAGAATGGAAATGTAATTGGCATGGTTTGTAGTGCACATATAATTTATAATTGTTCCCCCAAAAGTTGCAATAATGCTGCTAATTGGCATATGTATACAACTTTTGTAAATATATCTATATATGTGTATGTTCATAGGTAATTATAGTAACCGAATGACAAAATGTGTGAAGCAGTTGTTGAAAAACTCACACTTCGGTATGGAATACAAAGTTTTTCTCTCTGCTTCTAATTATCAGTATGATTTTAGAAACAAGTCTTTGAAGAACATATTGTAAGTCAATCTGTGTGTCCCACTATAATATTTTTAATATTGAATGTATTACATGTTGTTTATATTTGTTCCAAAAAGAATGGGAACTTCAATCAAAATATTTTACAAACAAGGCTGGGTGTGGTGGCTCACACCTGTAATTCTGACACTTTGGGAGGCCTAGGGAAGGGGTTTTAGACCAGCCTAGACAACTTGGTGAGACCGCATCTCTACACTAAATTGAAAAATTAGCCAGGCATGGTGACGCATGCCTGTAGTTCCAGCTACTTGGAAGGCTGAGGCGGAAAAGCTGCATGAGTCTAGCAGGTTTAGGCTGTGGTAGCCACGATCATGCCACTGCATTTCTGGATGACAGAGTGAGACTCTGACTCAATAACAACAACAACAACAACAACAACAACAGTAATAATAATTCACAAACAGAATGGCCAAATTAAAAACAAAAAATTTAACTTTTTGAAGACTTTAGTGAATTTCAAGTCTTTATGTAAACTTTGCCAAAGAAAGACCTCTTCAGTGATTCTAATGAGCTGAACCAAGGACTCATCACTTTGCTTTATGGCATTCTCCATGTATAGTCTGTGCCACATGACAGGAACTGAAAAATGAGATGATCAACTCTCAAACATGGTAAAAAGTTTTAATTTTGAAATTATGTAATTATAACTTGAAATATCAAATTATGTGAAAAGTCATCAAAGGAATTTCTTTTTCTTTTCTTTTTTTTTTTTTTTTGAGTTGGAGTCTTACTCTGTATCCCAGGCTGGAGTGCAGTGACACACTCATAGTCACTGCAGCCTCGACCTGCTGGGCTCAGGTGATCCTTCCACCTCAGCCTTCCAAGTAGCTGGAACTACAGGCATGCACCACCACATCTGGCTAATTTTTTGATCTATTGTAGCGATGAGGTCTTGCTAAGTTGCCCAGGCTGGACTTGAACCCATGAGCTCAGGCAATTGTCTCACCTTGACCTCCCAAAGTGCTGAGATTATAGGTATGAGCCACCGGGCTTGGTCTTGGAATTTCTTTTCTTTTCTTTTTTTTTTGAGTTGGAGTCTCACTCTGTCACCCAGATTGGAGTGCAATGGCTGCTCCCTGCCACCACAGCCTCGACCTGCTGGACTCCGGCAATCCTTCTGCCTCAGCCTTCCAAGTAGCTGGAACAGTCTATATTGAAGTGGAGCAAAACTTTGAAGGTAAAAATCCAACACAGTAAAAACTTGGTCTAATATTCATGCTTTTTTTTTTTTTATAAAATTTTTGTGGAAGTTAGTTACCAAAAATGGAAACATTAAACCACTAACCATGAAATATTTTATAGATAAATAAATTGAGGATGTCATAATATTATATTCATTAGATCTAAAAAACATATTGATGAAGACAAAAATTAGAAATAATGTGGTATTGAAAAAGTGTTTTTTTTTTTCCTGAAAAGTAGTAACCCATAAATATTAGCTAAAAATCTGATTTAAATAGGCAAATAATTAAAGTGAATAGTGAAGAATACTTATCTGGCTCTTTAATTTTGAACTTCTAAGTTAATAAAGATCAAGTACAATAGATTTTACTGGGTAGATGGATTTACAAGCTAGTTCTAATCAAATTTATTTCAAAAATAAAATTCTTTCTAAAACAAAACCCATAATTCCTGTCTTTGCCTTATTGACTTTCATGCATCATTCAAGCCTCACTTCAAAGAACTCATAGATCCCTTTTGGGATTTCTTCCATGATCCTATGAGCTGGACTAAGCACTCTTCGAGCCTATTCTCCTGATCTTTGTATACTGCACTGAAATGATCACTCCACTGTTTCTCACTTCACTCGATTGGGAAGTATTCACAGTCAAAGACCTAAATTTATAATATTTTCCATCATGTTGTGGTTGTTAAATGGCTGCCTTTTGAGTTGAACTGGACAGATTTCACCAGAGGCATTTTTATTGGAATATGAAAGATAGATGTGAATATGGCCAAAATGAAAATGTGGAAATTCCTGTACATTAAAGCTATGTTCTTGAGGAAAGTAGTCTGTTTTCTGGTATATGTCATTGATGAATAATAAACCATTTCCTTGGTATAGAGGCTAGCTAAGGATCATCCATCTCTACCGCTGTTGATGTGGAAATGTCATCATTTGTCCTGTATGACAATCATTGAATGTTAGTCGGATGTCCATAAAGGTTTCTTATAACCATTGACAGAATCTGTCCCTATCCTCTGATGGGCTCTGTGTACTGCTCTACCCCCATGCTTATCCAGTCCAGCCACTGACATACTCTCTGCTGTACACAATACAGCTGACCGTGAGGACAGAAACACTGGATGCACAATTATAACTGTCACATTTTCCTGGCAATCTGTAGCAGAATCTTAAAAAACAACAAGTTCTTTTATTTCACCAAATGTGAATGCCTCCACAATAGTCCATTATATGATCCTCAACTGTCAATCCAGCAAGACTGACCACTAGTTTCCAGAAATATTCAATGCAAGTGGTTTGCATATCAGTGATATGACCATGGGAAAAAAATTAGTCCACCACAATGAAATATCATTTCAATTGAGTGAAAAATCAATTTGCTGTTTTTTTAGAAAATAGCCTGTAGAAATTCACATTTAACCATGTAATGACACTATATGTCAAAATAATTTGCAAACCAAAAGGACTCATGATGAGAGATTTCTGAAATAATATTTTTGATGTGTGATATTTGATATAATTTTGGTAAAAAAAAAAAGTATAGATGCCTTGTTCCTAGAACAAAGCAACTTAAATGGATGTCCTGAGAAAAGTGAATCAATAATAGATTTATAAATGAACAACACCACATCATGTGTGCAGATATTAATAAGATACACACTGGAGAATACAGAACTGAAGTTTTATGACACGAAGAAACACACATCATAAATTAATGCTACATCAAGTTTAAAATTTCATATCTAGAAATGATCTCAGACTATAGACCATTGTTTCTTTGGCTTGCAGAATTAAATTATCACCTGTGATAGTTACCAAGAACATAGGATGTATTCTAAAACACCTCATCTACTTCCAAATTTCCAGACTTGTCATCCTAGTAGGTATGAGGCATGCACAGGAAGAATACTGCTTTTTTGTAAATAAAATAAAATATAATTTCCAAAAAGTCTTTTGGTTTTGGAGACCCAGCTGAATTGATTTATAATCTTCTGTGGTCTAAGTAATGGTTTGATAGTAAGTAGCATGTCAAGGACTATATTATGATATGCAATTGATTCTCAAATAATAGATGTTATTCCATTTGTAATGTAGTCAAAGAGATCAAATAACTATAATGTTCAAGAAATATTTTCTCTGAAGAGCAAATCTTCAGTTTACATATCTGTACATGTGTTCTGAATATTAAGCTCTCTAATACCAGTAGAATGTATGTGAGAATACAAATGGGATGGAATTAATAATCTATATTGGCAAATATTTACAAAAATTTAATATATAACAAAGTTTTTAACGATTCTATAGATAAACCTGAGCCATTTAAATAAGTGGCCTGCATTAATTAATCCCCCTTATGCATGTAGTTTGTGATATGAGCTGTTATATTATATGTTACCTCTTTTAATCTTCATAACAACCATACTAGGTAAAAAAAAAAATTGTTTATAGATGCAAACACTTAAGTGTTGAACCTTCAATTTTTAATTTTAATTTTTTGCTTTTAGTCAGGGTCTCACTTTGACACCCAGACTGGAGTGCAGTGGCATGATCAGAGCACACTGCAGCCTCAACTTCCTGGATTTAAATTATCCTCCTGCCTCAGCCTCATGAATGGCTGGGACTACAAGAGCATGCCACCATGTCTGGCTACTTTTTCAATGTTTAGTAGAGATGAGGTCTCACTATGTTGCCTAGTCTCGACTTCCTGGACTCAAGCAACCCTCGTACCTCAGCCTCTCAGAGTGCTGGGATTACAGGTGTGAGCCACTGCACCTGGCTTGAATCTGCAATTTAAGCATACATTTGTATAACTTGAAATTCATACTGTTGACCAATGTGCCATACCACATTATGTCAGGTTTCCTTCCTTTATGGAAAATGTAACTAGAACTTGCAGATAAGTAATAATAAAATCTGATTTGGTATTACTAGTAATTATTTTTTAAGATTGCAATTTGAAATCAGTTTATTTCTTTATTCTTAGATCAGATGAAGTCAAAATTTGTGAGTTTGTGAAATTAAATCTCAAATCACAGGATATTGTATGTTACTCAAATATAGAAATAGCAAACTGCAAAAGAAGTTTTCATTTATGAATAAATGTGTTTGAAAGATACATTATGTAAAAATCATTTTTTCTATTTTTACACTGAAAATGGTATACATCTTCTTCTTTAAAAAATCACCTAAATGACTGAGATAAAAGTGAAATATAAGTGAAACAAATCAAAGTGTCAAAAAGTTTGCATAGCTTTATCCCTTTTATTCCAAAGTGTAAGAAATACAATTGGAAGAATAAACAAGACATTATCAACAATAATTACTTTCGAATAGTGAAGATGGACATGATGAGGATATTCTTTACTTTACAATTTATTGCTGTTTTGAACAGTTGAAATATTTTTTATATATTTATAGCATATCTGTTTAGGAAAATCTACTGATATTTAAATTTAAAAATATGTTAAAGACCACTGGAACTATTTGGAAGCTATTATGTCAACTTTTTAAAAATGGAAGAGTCTTGCATCTGGCAGGCAAGGATACTGTGATCTTGAATTTGAGATAATTGTAAGTGTATCACAGTAATCCATTAATTCCTTCCTGAGAATTGAAATTTTAATTAAAAAATCAATTTGATGACTCTTAAAAATGATTCTAAATGCATAAAATTTTAAAAATGTATTTAAAATATATTAGGGTTTTTAACACTACCTACTTAGTTGGGTGGAAATTCTGGGCACTCAAATTGCTATTTATAGCAGGCAGTATTCCGAATATGAAGCTTAGGAATATGACCTAAAAGATTATATCAGCAAACACAAAATGGTAGAGACTGTTGCCTGAAATAGTAATATTGGCTACAAAATAAAAAAGATTTAAAATCATTGTATCTAAATTTTCATATCCCTTATTATTACTACTACACCATGACAGTCTCTAATTTCTATCTCTATCAATTTCTGTAACTTTGTATTTTTCTCTACTGATATTGTATTCAAATTTATATAAGCTTGTATATGTATGATAAATGGTTGAAAGGATACTGAAACTTTAAGGCATCTGTTCTTGTATATTTGATAGGTTAATATAGAAATGATCATATACTGAACCTATTTTCAAAGCAAAGGATTAAACATAAAACGTTCCAAACCAGAAGTTTAAAGTTTGAAACTTAAGAAAGTATATAAAGATATATATTCAGAAAGAGAATTATTTGTCTATCAAGTTAATTCCAGATTTTCTAGGATTTTTTTCTTTAACTATGATTTACAGAGCCCAGCCTCTGCCCAGGAATTTTTCCAGAATGTTCTTACTGATGTATCAATAGTAATCAACTGGATTACTTTCAAGCTAATAAAAATTAAGGTTTAGTGTTCCTCACTTTTAATATGTTTATGGGTCAACCTTTTTTTTTTTTCTTCCCAAAAGTTACAAAAGTAAGATAATTTTAACAGCAAATGCAGAAGATTGTCGTCTGCTTCTACTGTAACTTCCCTTCCAAAAAACTCCACCTGGTGTTTGATGGCGTTGTGTTGGCTGCCGGCATTTAGAAGTTTATGTTAAAGAAAATTTGAGCCTAGTAGAGAGATTTACGAAGTTCACATGGTCACTTGTGGTATCACTGTACTACCAACACCATTTGGTGCTCTGCACAAAAGAAAGACAGCAATCCCGGGACACATTTTGGGTTCCCCAGCCATACCAGTAACTGTCTTCATTCTCCTCAAAAAAACAAGCCAGAGGAAAGTCTAACTGATTTTTCTGTTTTTTAGTCACTCAAAGGGATGATCAAAATTTCTACAAATATCACGTGACTTCTGAATGGTTTTGAGGTTCATGGTAGTAATCTAATCTTTAAAATTGAAAAATTTCTGTAATTTATTTTCTCACTCCAATTAATACAGGCTTTGGGTCAGTCGAGTCTAGTTGGAAGCTAATATACCCACAGGAATTTATATAATCTTCGAGGAATATATTCTAATCTGAAATGTCTAAACCATTTTAAGCATGGAGCAGATAAATGATTTACACATACTTCCCTGGGGGTTCACTTTTTTATACATGATTCATTACCCAGATCAAGGCACTAGACCCCAACAGCATCAGAATTATTATGCTAATGGATCATAGCAGTAAAAATGAAAATAAAAGTGAATATTATGTTTAAAATATACATTCCATGTTTTCACTTAACAAAACTGAATTCCTTTGTTTTATGATTTGTTTTTCCATCCAATTAATTATTCAGAGAGAAATAATAATCTCATAATATATTTTCTTTGTGTCTTTAGCCACAATTTCTAAAAACAGCAATTGAAATTTTATAATTTTGCTATTTCTTCTTTTTAAAAGAAGGCCTTAATAGTGCTAGAAATGAATATACAAATTTAAAAATCTCTTAAGATTCAGCTTTTCCCTTTTCTTATGAATTTCTGTGTCAAATAAAATAAGCCTTTCCATTTTTTGCCCCCCGAAAACTGATTTAAATTTCCAGAGAGAACACTCACTTCCTTGTGGCTTTTCACATTGATTTGGGACTTTTCCCCAGGGCAGGGTCTTTCTCTACAGGGAAATCTCACAGAATTTTTTCCTAATCAGAAACTCTGAGTTGAGTTTCCTCTGTGAGAGGAAAAGTGATATGGGATACTCCAGGGAAATACTAGTTCTAAGAGTTTTTATTTTTCCCCCCTTTTTCTTTTAAAGAAAATCTATTTCTTCAAGGAAGTTTCAAAATGGAAGTGTTGCTATTAATAAGTAAATAGCACAAAATGAAAAGGAAAATTAGTGATGATAGAAGCAACTTGATCATCAGGAATATAAATGAATATTTTTATTTGTAAATTATCAATTTGTTTCCACCTATAAACTAGATAGTTACAGATTATACTTGCTTTGTTCTGTATCGATTCATCCTTGATCAGTTTAAAATGAAGACTTCCCAATGAATTTGCTTACCCACTTGAAGCTACAATGTGCATAGGAATTTATATGTTTACCAGAAACATATGCTAAGCTGTATTTGAAGTGATGGTGAAATTATCTTAGCCACTAAAGTTTACTGCATGTCTACATTGCATACAAATTTTTAATATGCTGAAAAATAATCTTTGAAGTATTCTGAAAAAAGATTTATCATTGAATTAATGTTTATGCCACTATTTAAGCTTAGTCTGTGTTAATTTTTCTTATTCAAGTATTTATATATTTGAATATAGCATTCATTGTGGAAAATATGTCAAGTTACTATATATTTTTTAATGCTTTAAGATACAAAATATAGCAAAAAGGTAATTTATATACTTTTTATCCCAGAAGAAAACTTACATTGAGACTAGAAATGTCCTATCAAAAGTTATTCCAACATAAAATTGTAAAACATTATAACTTGACAGTTGCCTAAGTGTGTATTTTTAATAATGCCAAAAATCTACAAGCCTAAATATTAAATTTTTCTTCACCCTGTATTGTCTTTTAATTCTTATTCATATTCACATTTAAATTTCATATATATTCAATATTATTCAGATAGAGATAGTTAGGTTCTTGTTTTCAATTAATCATAATAGTCTATACCTTTACTACAGATTTGTTTTATCTTAGTCAACTGTTTCCTTTTGCTTTAAATTCCCAGTTATATTAATATTAACAGCTATTACGTATTTCTTCACAATTTCTTCCATGCTTACACAATTAAAAAACACAAACATTTAATTATATAAATTTTTGTGTTCATTACCAAAAAAGTTTTTTTTAAGTATAATATATACATGGAAATATACGTATATTTTGCTTAAACATCTCTCCCAAATAATATTACATCCTCCCCAGATAATATTACATTATGGATATCCATATTGTGGTAGACCATTACTAGAAATGCAACCCACTGTATTTAATATTTGAATAATACTTTAAAATCTACTTAAGTATTCTAGTATTGCTAAACATTTAAGTGGTTTCCAATATTTTTCAAATCCAAAATTATAGTACTCATAATATCACATATAGCCTAATTTTCTTTTTTTTTTTGAGTTGGAGTCTCACTCTGTCCCCCAGACTGGAGTGCAGTGACCGCTCCCGGCCACCGCAGCCTCGACCTGTTGGTCTCCGGCGATCCTTCCGCCTCAGCCTTCCGAGTAGCCGGAATTACAGGCATGCACTACCACGCCCGGCTGATTTTTGATTTATTGTAAAGATGAGGTCTCACTGCCCAGGCGGGTCTCGAACCCACGGGCTCAGGCCATCCACTTACCTCAGCCCCCCAAAGGCGCGGATTACAGGCTGAGCCACTGAGCCCAGCACATATAGCCTGATTAAGGGTGATTTTAATTTCTTTGGCTTGATTACTGAAAAGAAAATACAAGATTGCAGAATAGTTTTTATTCATAGTAATACTATTTCTTCAAAAGATGATAGCAATTCATGGCTATTACACAGAGACAAAGTGCTTTTTGTCCATTTTTATTAGAATCCTTTTTAATTTAAAAAATTAAAAAAGATTTTTATTCTTTTTAATTTTACTCTAATATGAAAAATAATATACGATTCTTCAATTAATTTGCATTTTCTTTTCTTCCAGTTATGGTTTATTGTGGTTGGTTTATCTATGTACCATGCATAAACTGCATTCATTTTTTGACCAATCTTTATTATTTCATTAGATAGGAAATTGTAGGAATTATTTGAATAGTACATAGAATCTATTATCTGTCACATATACTGTAAATATTTTCCCTGACTTAAATTTTTTTAACATTTTTTTATTTAAAAGAAATTAAAATTTACATCATGCAATGTATTTCTTAATCAATTAAGACATTTCATAAAAGCTATATTTTACCACATAGATTGTTTGTTTCTAATCTTGCTTTGAACGTTCACACAATACTTTTAAAAAACTTGAATTATGTTTTATAGTTTGTTGTTCTAGAAGCATGGTGATTTTTTTTACCAGCTATGATATTACATAATTTTATGCCATCTTTTATTTATTAAATTACAGTGTCTATTTGATATATATGTGATTTACCAAACTTTATATACACTAAAATAAATGTATGATGTCTGTATTTATTGCGTGTGTGTGTATTTCTGTTCAGGTACTCTACAAACTGTTCTCTGTAGTACCTGTTGCTAAAGTATAAGATATATTTCATGCCTAATCCCCTCATCTATATTTTTGATAGCTATAAGCTACAGATTTTTGTGAACTTTTTCTTGTATCAAGCGCTCTTAAAATCTATTGGATATTATAACAGCTGACTATATTTACATAAAATATGTCACATATAAGTAAATAAACATAATATTCACAAACACATAAATGCTATTTCAAAAATAAATGTGTATATATCTAGTACCATGCATTGTCTAAGTATTTAATCTTATCATATACAATATGAATAATTTTTGCTACTGTCCTGTCTTTCAAAGTTTACAAGGATACTCATTTGTCTTATCTTATTAACATTTTGAAAGATAATCGTGACCATAGAATTTCCTTCTTTCTTCCTTGATTTTAAAGACATAAATTAACAGTATGACATTTTAAATAACTTAATATAATTCAACTACGTTTTCTCAAAGAGCAAATTAAATTTGTTTCACAACAGTGGTCTTTTTGATGATCCACAAGTGATGCTATAATTTGCTTAAATTATTGTTTTAAATCTTTGGATTTGTTTTAAATCTTTTTTTAATATATTCACAGAATTTTTATTGCTTTTCCCTCATTTTCTTACTACCAAAAATCTTTGCAAACTAATATCAAAAATGCTATTTTCTCACCAAAATTTAGTATAATATTAAAATAGAAAGCTGATAATTGCTTTTTCAAAGCACTATTACATTAAAATTTTGACTCTTTTATTTTATAACCATAAAGTAAGAACGGTAAGTATTACTAAACAAAACTAAAACTGAAACCAGTGGAAAACAATAATAGATAAACTTTTTGGCAAAAATATTGTCAAAATTTTCATCTCTAAATAAGATAGATGCAAAAATTAACTAAAGAAAAAATAGACAATAAAATTATTTAATAAGCATAATAACCTCAATGGTAAAATATTTTAACATTAATATTTTATACCATCAAAATGTAGGTTTAGATAGTATAAAATAATTGAAATGTTTACAGTGGTAAGTACTAATTCCAATAACAGTCTGTTCAAAAATTAAATAGAACAAAATGGAAAAAGACAAATTGCATTATCTGGGAAATTTTACTAAGAATTGGTATGACATATGCACATTTTTTAAAATAATTTTTTCACTTAGTATTGTAAATTGATATAATTCACATGAAGATTTTTCCTTTTGCAAACATGAAACAACATATTCATTCGGTGAATATAGTGGATCAAAATATCTTGATATCCAGAATATGTGTTCTAGATTTTCTAGAAAGTTAGGCTTAAATTTTTTTAAGGCTAAGGTAGTTTTCACCATTGTCAATTACTTATTTCCAATATCTCCCTTCCTTTAGTTATAAAGAAAATCATGCTATCTTAAAACCTTGCACAAACTCTTCAAACTGGCAGGTGATATATTGTTGTGAATCTCTTCTTTTGAGGAAGATGTTTTTGGAAAATTAAGCATGCTTTCAGTTACGCTACATTTGTAACCTGCTTTTAGAAGTGGTTAGTGGTTTTTAATATTAGAAGAATAATATTTTCTGAGAAACACCCCCAGGAATATATGGACACATTTTAGTTCATCTTATTATTATTACTTTTGGAGACTGGGTCTTACTGTATCATCCCAGACTGGAGCGCAGTGGCCCAACTATAGCCTTGAACTACTGGACTAGGTCCTCAAGCCTCTTACTTCAGACTACAGGCCCAAACCACTGTGCCCTTTTGATTTTTTTAGAGATGGGGATCTAACTAGAATAAAACATAAAATTCTGAATTTGTTCATGTATATAAAACACAGTCTGTATTTAGTTTTCAAATTCCAGGGCCTGAGACTGTTCTGTCTATGTAGGTTTTTCTACCATTACTTCCCATTATAACACTTTTGCTCCAGAAAAAAAAAAAACAGATTTCACTACTTCTTGAACAAGGCCTGTTAATCCCTGCCTTTATACCAGTTCTTTTATCTGAATTCTCTTTACCTTCATCTCCTCCCTGAAAAATATTACCCTTCTTTCCAGATTTTTCTCACGCTTCATTATCTCCAAGGTAACAAAGAAAAAAAAAAAAAGAAAGAAAGAAAGAAAAAGTTTTCCTCTATTATATTATTTGTGTTTATGAGCTATTACTTTTTATTTTTATTTTTATTTTTTTAGTTGGAGTCTCATTCCATCACCTGGCTGGAGTGCAGTGGCATGCTCACAACCACTGCAGCCTCCACCAGCTGGGCTCAGACTCTCTTTCCATTTCAGCCTTCCAAGTAGCTGGAACTACAGGTATGCACCACCACCTTGGCTAATTTTTTGATTTATTGTAGAGACAAGGTCTCGCCAAGTTGCCCGGGGCAGGTCTCAAACCCATGGGATCAGGCAATCCTCTCGCCTTGCTTTCCCTAAGTGCTGGGATCACAGGCATGAGCCACCTCACCCGATTATGACATTACTTTTCATGTGTTTTAGGGCCAGGTTCAGTGGCTCAGCCTGTCATCCCAGCACTTTGGGAGACTGAGGCGAGTGGATTGCCTCAGTCTGCGGGTTCAAGACCCACCTGGGCAACTTGGGGAGACCTCATCTCTACAATAAAAAAAAAAAAAAAAAAAAAGAATTAGCTGGGCGTGGTAGCGCACACCTGTGGTTCCAGCTACTTGGAAGGCTGAGGCAAAAGGATGGCCAGAGCCCAGCAGGTCGAGGCTGCAGTGGCCAGGAGCATGTCACTGCACTCCAGTCTGGGCAACAGAGTGAGACTTCAACTAAAAAAACAAAACAAAACTGTATTTTAGCACCTTGATAACCTCAGCTGTATCTCAGACATTTTTATATTCACTAATTCATCTAAAATGGTGTCTTGCAGAATAAGTCAAGCAGAAGGAAGTGATTGGATGCCTAAGTGGTGCTAACTACACTGGCAACAATGGACACCAAGTGAATGCCATCAGCAGAGACAGGAAAGTTTTCTTCCTATTATAGGGCCAGGCTGCAGAGTACATTATTGTCCATTAGAGAGGGTAGATGTATATTCACTGTATTTAATTTTAGCACTTGTTTTTCTCCTCTTTTCACTGGCTATTCTCAGAAGTGTATCATAGGTTTATTTATAGTAATGGCTATGCCTTCCCTATGCAGAATGTTTTATGATTTTCAAAGTGCTTTTTACATATATTACAATTTTAGATCCTCACAACAATCTTGTGAATTAGAGAAAGCAGCCTTTCTGGTCCATTTTTATCAGCCATTATAAGAAACAATTTTAGCCACAAGTTCAATATAGTCATTCGTTCAAATAGTCTAAATGTTGAAAAAGAGTTCTTTGTCTTTTCATTTTAAAAAAAATGCTGTCTCTGGCTTTAGTTACAAATCAAAGTAGACTTTTTTAAAATGTGCTTTTTAAAATACACCCTAACAGAGAATTCTCTACTCAGTTTTTAACACAAGAGTAACAAAGGGTCTTGACAAATACGAGATCCAGGAAGTTAAATGCAATAAATAAATTAATACTAGCATTGATAGATGAAGGAGAGAGAAAAGAAATTCCACTGTGCAGCTTGACTGAACAACTTGGTTTGCAACAATATTGGCAAGGCCAGGGAATTGTTTAGAATGTACTGGACAGTTAAAAAGAAGGATGAAATTGATTCTTCATCTTTCAGATTCTTGGCCACTGAATGTTGAATCTGCAGATGTAGGTTTCAGATACCTGTGTGCATGTCAGCCTCATCTACTAAAGAAAAACAAGGAGTGCAGGAGGTATATTGATACTTTGAAATGGTGCTTCTTTTATCTTTCCAGAATGCTGTTTAGAACACAGTAATTGCATGAGGTCCCCAATGTGTATTAACATACGGATGGGCAATTTTTCATTGACACAAAGTGTAGACCCTTTTCAAATGGAAATCTGTGAAGGCAAATTTCTTTTTTCTAAAACAACCACAAATGTGCTGTTGGGTTTTATGGAGACCTAAAGGGTAATGGTGTTATGAAAGAAAAAAAAGTATATAAATTCATGATGCATGACTGCAGCTTTCACCAGATCGTATGATTTTATCAGAATGTTAATGGTTAAAAAAGGAAACCTGAATTCATTTTCTTTTTTTTCTCTGTCCCAAGGCATTTTACTGTGGTATCATATCACCCTCTCTGCTGAGATCTCCAAAAAGTTAGTAGATATGATAACTGTTGTAAGCCTTTCATTTAAGTCCATATTATTTCCCCTGGGAAATTTTAGAAATGCTGGGAAGAATACCTGAAAATGAATTAAAAAAAAAAAAAGATCTGGTAGAAGGAAACTTGAGGAAGGGAAAAACAGGTGACTTCTTATAGCTTTGCCCTTTTTTACTCTTAAAACAAAATGATAACCTTGTTTATATTCACTCTCAGAACCAAATAATAGAGACTTTTTGACCTCACATTAGTTAGAAAGTTGAGATTTTAAAAATCTCTACTGGAAACTTTGCTTTCACTTTTTAATTTTATTGAAAACTTCAAAGGCACAGTTTTGAACTCAAAAGTGAGAGGTTCAAGATTTCTCACTTATTTTTTATTTGTTTCTTCAAAGGTAGATGAATTAATGAACATTAGTTATAAACTCGTGTGTAAGAGATTTATATATAAACAACTGTAACTTTTTAACTGCAATATAATATGTCAATTTTAAAATACTTTAAATTAGAGTTTTATCTCTTAAAATATGAAAAATGTTATATCACCTTCCTGTAAATTATTTTCTTTTTTTATTTCTATGGTAAACCAAAATAAGGCGTTGATGATCTTTTTTTTTAATACCAATTATTACATATTTTATCTTAGTATAGTGTTTAATGAGGTTTTCTATATAGCAGTGCTTCTTAAATGCTTATTTTAATAGCAACCCTATGATATAGGGTTTACTATATGTTTACTCTTATTCTCAAGTTAGAGTTAAGGAAACCAAAGAAAACCAATGGAGAGAGAGGTTTCAACACCCTGTTCCAGGTCGCTCAGAACTTGAATTTCACCCCAGAAGGCCTTGTTCAGAGACACTAATCTCACCCACTGCCTTACTGCTGATTCTGCATACTGCTGCAATTTATACGCTACATTTTTTTACACTATTCATGTATAAATTTCTTCATTATAAATATTGTACATCAAATTTTTGAACAGAGGTTTTTTTTAATCACTTTAAGATTTTTTTTTCTATGTAGCGTTTGCCCTCCAATTTCAATAAGGCCAGAGGTTTATCTTGCATTATTTGCCTATACATTTTTCAGTTATATATAATTCTTCCACCTGCTTACCTTTTTCTTTTTCTTTTTTCTTTTTTTCTTTCTATGTCTCATAAAAGCTATAAAGTGAAAAGTAGGGGTGGAAGTCTGGAAGGTTAGATAATATGGTTAGATTAGAGAATAATCGTACCATTCCTGTGTACACACAGATTATGCACAGACACATAATTCATACTCTGGACTAGATATTTCAATATTCTTGATCCTGTATTTAAGGAACAGTGTCATATAATTGTATAGGTAGAAAATTGTTCTCCTGGTTCTTAGGGAGAGTGGGATTCTGAGCAGTTCTTCAGAAAGAACAAGTTGTACTTTCTTTGTTTCTAGGCAGTAGAACACCATGACAGAACTTTGTAGACTTCTACTGTGCTCTTACTGGAGTCCCCTTGAAAAGCCTCACAAGGAATGTAGAACACACACCTATTCCATCTTCTGCCTGAGTTTTTGCTCAAAGTTTTTCTGTTCCTGAGACATGGCACCAAGAAGGAGTTCTGAAATGTATGCACACACTAGTCATGGGATTAAATTAGTCTATTCTCATTTAGACTTGTTCTCTAACTGTTGAGTTTCTTCTTGGGATTACTACTGTTGCCGGCTTTTTGGCAACAAAGTCTTTCTTTCAACCATCTTGCCAGGCTACTTCTCTTCGCCAATGGTACATATGTTTGGTATGGAATATTGTGTGACAGAAAGGAAGTGGTGGCTTTTATTGTCTTTCTAGACTCTAACACAATGATTAAGTACAACAGATGCGCAACAACTTTGGTAAATAAAGGCTATATCAATGAATAATGAAAGGCAATTTTTGGAAACAAAATAAGATTGCTTTCCCTTTTATTTATTGGAAAACACAGCTGTGCTACTTTCTCACAGAGAGTTCCTATATGATTTTTCCAAAGATTATTTTTAAAGTATATGTGAATCCTTTAAAAAGTAATGTACCTTATGAAAATAGAGAAATTTTACTGTACTCAACTTCCTGCCTTTTGAGAAAATCATTGACATGTTGAAGCATATGCAGATTAGTCTATATGATTTTTGCTTGAAACGAATAGACATTGAATAACATCATAATTATGTATCTTTAGCAAATATTGGAAATAAATCTTACTGTGACTAAACTCCGTAAGACATTTGTAGTTTTAACCAAAATGGCATTGCGTCTTGATTGTACCAGTCAGGACGGTCTTCAGACTTCAGGAATCCATATATAATAAAAGTTGAAAAGCCACATTGTTGGAATTTTTTTTTTTATAAAGAAAGGTTGGAAATTACTTTACCTCAGGTCTTAAGAATATACATATGAAGGGGGACCCCAGAAAACTGGAATTATCTTTTGGAGGGCAAGCCCTTTATTGTAAAGGCTTACCCTGCTAGGGGAGTGTTCTAAAGACCTATTGGCATCAGTGTACCAGCTAGTGTTGGTGTAAGAGACTGTGTTTGGCTTCAGTGATTTTTTTTCTTCGGGGGTGGGGGGGATTCTTTCAACACATTTGCCTATTTCTTGATGCGTGATTTGCGAGCGTACCTGCTCACATGTGTTTAATTTCAGCAACTTTTGACCAAAAATGTTATGACCTATGTCCATCACCCTTCCTATTCACCTAATCTTACCCCAAGTGACTTTTTGTTTGTTTCCTCAGATGGAAAAAGTCCTCAAAAGGAAATGTTTTGCCGATGTGGAATAGGTGAAACAAAAAATGTCAGAAGCACTGAGGGCATCAAGATTGACAAGTTCAGAAACTGTTAAGCGTTGGAAAAAGCATCTTGATAGGTATATTGAATCGAACAGAGACTGCTTTGAAAGTAACCGAAGTTTGAACATGTAAGAACAAATACACATTTTAAAAATAAATGAATTCTGGTTTATTTTGGGTCCGCCCTCATATATACTGGAATGTTTAAGTGGAAAGTTAAAATGTTAAAAACTAAAATGAAAAGACGCTTAGACTGACATGAGTTACTAGGTCCTATTCATCAAGGAATGATCATGAATGTGCTTCATTAAGGAATGATCAGAAGTGCTTTAGAGTGTTCTGCAGTGGACAGGTCTATACAAACCTACTTCCAAAGTCTGAGGTAGTCAAACAAAGAAGCTGTCCTATCCAATTTCTCAGAATGTAACATTTAATAGGGACTTACAAACAGAAGTCATGTCTGTTTCTTGGGAAGTGGTGAGACAAGATGGTGCATCTGCATACCACTATCCCTCAGACCTAAGGCAGAGTTACCACAGAGGAGCAATGTGGAGGGAAATTATAGGGAAAGGAGCGAATGTTATGTGAATCTACCTAAGGGCAAGATTGATGGTGAAATCTGTTTTGACCTAAGGGCAGGATTTATCATAAATGCATGCTCTTACATATGGAGTATTGAAAATAAGAGGCATTCTTGGAATGGGGGTTAATCATTTAACATGGAATATGCATCAGAGATGGAGTTGCTGTAGCCTTAACAGAGGGACTTCTCTTTGCTGAATCAGATCTAGGCTGGGTGCAGTGACTGAAGCCTGTAATCCCAGTTACTTTGGGAGGTCGAGGTGAAAGGACTGCCTGAGTTCAAAAGTTTGAGACCAACTTGGGCAACTTGGTGAGTCTTCGTCTCTATGAAAAAATAAAAAATCAGCCAAGTGTGGTGACACGTGCTTATAGTTCCAGCTACTTGGAAGGCTGAGGGAGAAGGATTACCTGAGCCCAGCAGGTTGAGGCTGCAATGGCCGTGGGCATTCCACTGCACTCCAGCCTGAGCGACATAGTGGCCTCCAACTAAAAAAACAAAAAATAAAAACAAAAAAGCAACAGATCTAGATCCTCTTCCATGAATTTCAAACCTGTCTAGTCTAATGGTCCAATACAGCTTATGTTAGATTGCCACCTTTCTAATTCACTTATGTGTATGAGCATTTCTTCCTTCTGTCTGCACAACACTGGCTGAAAATTTTACAGGTTAGTCTCCTGAATTTTGGTTTATGTTACTGTCTTCCATCTTCATGATCTAATAGCCTTATTATTTAACTTTGTTTTCAGAAACTCTTTGGGATATTTATTCTCATGGGCTTCTACAGTCATATTATAAGCTTCTTTGGTAAAAATCCAAGCATATCTTCCATAAATGTTAGGTTAAAATCCCAGGGGGGGATCCAAATTATTAGGTCAGAGCTATGGGGGACGAGGGAGTAGAGAGCGATTCAGTTCTATGTAAAAGATGCAAAGAATCACACAGAAGTTAAACTGGAAAATATAGTTTAGTCAGAAAGTAAATTAGAGAAAGAGAAGGGAGATTCACCACCCCAAGGTAGGGGAGGGGCCCAAAGCTAAGAAAACATGGCAGTCATAGCTTAAAGAACACATGTCCTGGCCAGTGCTTAACCAAACAATGGAGACTGCTGTTGGAAGTTGAATGTCTTTTAAACCTTCCCTTTGATTGGCGCAGATCATTAAGGTGATTGAGTGGTGGTCTGTTCCACATCATCGTGAAGGGAACAGGTAAGCACAGGCACTGATGTTAGGTGATGGACAGCAGGCAGATGGGTGGGCCAATCATATGACAGTTGCCGTTGTGATTAGGTCTGTATCATGAAGATCGTGGAGGGCTGATTTGTTTAATCTGGGTCTTATGGGTGGAAAAAAAGACTTGAAATAGAAAATTTAATTAGTACAAAACAAGCTGGGCAGGGGCTGTTAAATTATCAATAGCTACCTCTGAGAAACCAGTTCTGTCCTTGACTAGTGATTAGAGGGCAAATTAAAGTGAACTGCTAGAAGAACATGGCAAAGCTAAGCAATGTTAAAATGGCTCCTCATTGGATATATCAACTCCATCTTATGTCCTTTCAGATACTTTTTGCTTTAAATACAAACTAGATATGAATCTACTTTTATAGATCTTAAGTTTTCTTCCAAAAAGTAATTCAGAATTATGTTAAAAAGTGGTACCATGGTATTAGCCTGTATCCAATATTAAGTGAATGACATTGGCTTCCACTCTTTTGACAATTTCTACATGACATTAAGATTACAGGAAATCTAAAAATGTCATCAAAGTATTTATTTTCATGAAATATATTAACAACACAGATATGAACACCTTAACTCTCTTTTCTTTTCTTCTTTTTTGCAATCAAAATTCAGAAAAAAAATCTAAAATTTCATTGTGAAACCTGTAAACTTTGAGAAAAACAGTAATCTTATTTTTGGAAGAATGAGAAATCCTAAAAGGATGAATATTCTGTGACCAAAGGCACTATTTCTTAACTAGCTTAAAATAGAAGCCAAAGAAATTACATGTTAATTTTTATATCTACCACTGAATTTAGAAAGTTGTCTGACTTCTATAAAATAATTTGATCACCGGAAAGAGAAGTTTTATTATTTAATAGTAAAGGAGTGGTAACTAGCTTTCTAAGATGGCAAAGGAACATATCCATTATGTGGTTTTTATTTTTAAATTTTCATCTGAGACTACTCTACTGTATGAATAGTAAAAAATAGTAATAATGCCAAGAAAACAAAATTTGTAGAATCAACATTGGTTGAGAAACAGGTTCATATCCAGAGTTTATCTTTAAAATAGTGTTATCTTTTTTTTTTTGAGTTGGAATCTCACTCTGTCACCCAGACTGGAGTGCAGTGACCACTCCTGGCCACTGCAGCCTATACCTGCTGGGCTCCAGCGATCCTTCTGCCTCAGCCTTAACAAGTAGCCAGAACTACAGGCGCACTACCACACCCAGCTAATTTTTTTGATTTATTGTAGAGATGAAGTCTTGCCAAGTTGCCCAGGCAGGTCTCGAGCTCTCAGACTCAGACAATCCACTCACCTCAGCCTTCCAAAGTGCTGGGATTACAGGCCCGGCGATGTTATCTTTTTTTTTTTTTTTTGAGTCGGAGTCTCACTCTGTCGCCCAGACTGGAGTGCAGTGGCCGCTCCCGGCCACCACAGCCTCGACCTGCCGGGCTCCGACGATCCTTCCGCCTCAGCCTTCCGAGTAGCCGGAATTACAGGCATGCCGCCCGGCTGATTTTTTGATTGATTGTAGAGATGAGGTCTCGCTGCCCAGGCGGGTCTCGAACCCGCGGGCTCAGGCAATCCACTCACCTCAGTCTCCCAAAGGCGTGGGATTACAGGCTGAGCCACAAGTTACATAAACTGCTTAAATTATTCAGACCACAGTCTAAAAGTATTTTATTACAAATATCCTTAAAACATTATCTATATAGTAATAAATATGTATTGTTTTGCTATATGTTAAATGTAGTTGAAAGGAAAATAGAGCCAAATTCTTTCTGGAGTCTTAGTTAATATGAAATCAGCAACATTTCTCCCATTTTTAGCTCTTTTCATCAGATGATCAAGGTGTTCTGTTTTTGTTTCCCACACATTTGAGAATGTTTGGAATTACTGAATATCATGGTGTGAATAGCTTTTACTCTTAGGTGTGACAATGAAATTGATTTTTACTTGTCCTAAACATTCCAAAAGTTAATACTTCCTGAAGCAAAAAATGAAGTGATAACTAAAATATTCCGTTGGAATTTCTAAAGCAAAATGCATTAAAAACTAGCACTGTGTAATAATGAAATTAGAAAATTACAATCCATAAACAGATTTTATTCTTAAGTAACACATCAAATTGAACTAAAAATTGCACACCGATGTTGGGAAATATTTATAACAAATATGTTTTCTTTTTTACATTTCTTCAGTAGTGTTATTTCTAGAAATGGAGTGGAAATATTTCCAGGCTTTTATAATCAACCTTATCCAAAATCTTTTAGAGGATATTACCTCTGTTAACTCAGTCGTTTTAAATATAGGGCATTTCTGAATTTCTAATATAACTAACAGGAAGATATATTTTTGTAGATTCAAGGTTTCCAAAACGGCTGGCTTAGAATTTATTCAAATTTGAGACATCACTATATCCACCTGGCCTGTATTGAGGGCTTATAAGTTGATGTTGACTTGGCATCTGTTTTTGAATATAAATTGAACTTTTTCTTACCAGAAGCAGGATTCAGTCACCCTTGGCAGAGTTGCCAATACTATCCCCTACCTGAGTGGCTTCAGCTGGTGGCCAGAGATAAAATTTAGAAACATCTCTCTCACCAAGCAGGCTTGACTTCCTACTTCCCTGCAGTTTCCTTTAAAGGGACCATTCAGACATCTGCTCATGAACTTAAAGTAACCACCTCTCAGCCACACACACGGCTTGACCTCCTGGAACTACTGTCTACTTGTTGTAGGTCCACCAATTAAAGTTCCTTGCAGGAAATTGGTTTGGATAGCTCCATGGACCCAATGAAGGTATTGGTCCACTGTGTCCCTTCTCTTTCTCTGTCTGTGCTCACTGACCTCCGTGTGTGTGTGTGTGTGTGTGTGTGTGTGTGTGTGTGTCACGCTGAGTGTGTCCTGTACCGTACAGGGTCTATAAGTACTAAACATTTTAAAACGCTCACACTATGTCTGCAAACCTACCCCTGGGGGTGAGGCTACCAGGAGACTCATGCATGATACTCCCTGCTGGTGCTCTTTTGTCCAGGCTTCTCAGCTACTGGGATAGAGTTACATTCAAAACACTGTCACAAGGATAACAACGTTTATGAATAAGGTACGTGAACAGGACAGCCAGACTGGCTAGAAGTTTCACCAAGACTTTATCATGACGTCATCTATTTCCTTTCGTAGTCCTATTTTCAACGATTACTACATCCCACATGAAATGTAAGAAAATAGAAGTTCAAGCCGGGCTCGGTGGCTCAGCCTGTAATCCCGCATCTTGGGAGGCTGAGGTGAGTGGATGGCCTGAGCCCGCGGGTTCGAGACCCGCCTGGGCAACTTGGTGAGACCTCCTCTCCACAATACATCAAAAAATCAGCCGGGCCTGGTGGCGCGCGCCTGTAGTTCCTGCTCCTCAGAAGGCTGAGGCGGAAGGATCGCCGCAGCCCAGTGGATGGAGGCTGCGGTGGCCGGGAGCGGCCAGTGCACTCCAGTTTGGGTGGCAGAGTGAGACACCAACTCAAAAAAAAAAAAAAGAAAAGAAAATAGAAGTTCAGAGAGGTCCTGTGACTTACCTACAGTTATAAAATCAGTAGCTGGGTCAGTTTTTATTAATAGGATGAATGTTTAAATATTCTTACAGTGTTTTAGTCACAGAGCTAGGATTTAAACAGTAGCTCTTACAAAACCAAAATTTAGTTAGGGAAAGTCTGTGAGAAGCAAGCAAATCTCTCAGAAGGGCCTGAGTGTGGATAATGGTCTGCAGAAACAAAAGGAAAGAAATGTTCTGTTTCATCCAAGAGTGATGACAGGAGGAAAAAGAAAGACATGAATTAAGGAAAGTTTTGGGAGGTTTGAGGCAGACAGTTGCATAAGGATTTCAGCACTTTCACAGTACCTTCCCTGTGTAGGTGTGTGTGGGTGGGAAAGTGAATAAAACTATGGAGAGGCTGAGCTGGACACCTAGAATGATATGAACAAAACTTAAACGAAGCAAGGTTAGTGTTCTACTGCAGTGACAGGAAGTGCCTAATAAAATGAGCACAAAGAGTAATTAGGTAGTAATTACATAAAATCTTGCAGGTAGAAGAGACTCCTTCCCCAGTAAAATCTGAATTCATGTAAGCTGATATCAGTTGGAAGATGGAAGGACTCACAATTTTCCATTTAGAAGCCAGGTTTTGCAAGAATTAAAAGCAATAATTCAATTACCACCGATGCATTTTCTTATCTGTTAAATATAACAACCACCAGCAATAACCTCTTTGCTAGATCCGAATCTCAGTGGGACCTCCAAAAATGTTCAGTTAAACTTGCCAGGGATTGGGTGATCTGATGCCTCGCAAAAGATGCAAAGAATTGCACAGAAGGTAAATTGGAAAATATCGTTGATATAGAAAGTAAATGAGAAAGAGAGAGGAGATTCACCTCCCCAAGACAGGGGAAGGGGCAAAAGCTAGGAAACGTGGTGGTCATAGTTCAAAGAACCAAGTGGACACAGGAGAGTTTAACAGAGCAATGATGAATTCTCCCCAAGGTAGGGGACGAGGTGAAGGCTTAGATAAACATGGCCTGAGCCGGGCTCAGTGACTCAGCCTGTAACCCCAGCACTTTGGGAGGCCGAGGTGAGTGGATTGCCTGAGCCCGCGGGTTCAAGACTCGCCTGGGCAACTTGGCGAGACCTCATCTCTGCAATAAATCAAAAATTAGCCGGGGGTGGTAGCGCGTGCCTGTAGTTCCAGTTACTTGGAAGGCTGAGGCGGAAGGATCGCTGGAGCCCAGTAGGTCGAGGCTGCGGTGGCTGGGAGCAGCCACTGCACTCCAGTCTGGGTGGCAGAGTGAGACTCCAACTCAAAAAAAACCCCCAAAAAAACAAGGTCTGGCCATAGCTCAAAGAATGCATGGCATGGTTGGTGCTTAACAAAACAACAGCAAATGGATACTGGAAGCTGAATGCCTTTAAAGCCTTCATCAAATATAATTTCTTACAACAGAATCTTAATATACCATAAAATATATTCCAATTGCTTAGCTTATTATTGGCGATTCCCCCGATATGACTACTTTTGACATTTTCTAGTGCTTATTTACTGTGAGCTAAAAGACAGTCATCCGTCCCTTTTAATGGTATTCAGTTGAATACATTTCAGTGTTCATTAAGCTCTATTACACAGCTTAGACTAGCACAGTTTGTTTATATGAAATTGATATAGTCTAGATGCTGCTCCCTCCAAATCTCATGTTGAAATGTCATCCTCAGTGTTGGGGGATGGATCCCTCACGAGTGGGTTGGTGTTGTTCTCAGGGTGATGAGTGAGTTCTCGCTCCATCAGTTCACATGAGAGCTGATTGTTTAAGAGCCTTGCACCTCGCCTTTTCTCTCCTGCTTCCGTTCTTGCCATGTGACCCATTGGTCCCTCTCCACCTTCCACAATAATTGTACTTCCTTAGATCTCACCAGAAGCCCAGCAGATGCTGGCATCATACAGAACTGTGACCCAAAATAAATTTGCTTATTTGATAAATTACTTAGCATTGGGTGTTCCTTAATCGCAACACAAAACAGACTAATGCAGGAGTCTTAGTGAAAGAATAGATTATTATTTCTTATATATCATGGATATATTCTCAGTGATTCATGAGTTTCTAAACATGACTCATAAATTACCAGTTTTATAATAGATGAAACAAGCACTATGATTCATTAATACCATCTTACATAACTTTTCTGTACAAATTCTATCTGTAATATATTTTTTCTAAGTTAACATTATACTATAATTTACAAAATTGTTTAATTTTAATCCATAAAAAGTGAGCCAAAGATTTTTATATGAAGCCCTGATTTTAATTAACTCTTTAAAGATTTTATCAAGAATATAAAATATAATTTTTCTGTTAGAATATAAAAGCTCTTTAAGAGTATATTGACTGGGCGTGGTAGCTCAGCCTGTAATCCCAGCACTTTGGGAGGCTGAGGTGAGAGGATTGCCTGAGCCCAGGGGTTCGAGACCAGCCTGGGCAACTTGGTGAGACCTTGTCTCTACAATAAGTCACAAAAAACTAGCCGGGTATGGTGGCGTGCATCTGTAGTTCCAGCTACTTGGAAGGCTGAGGCGGAAGTATCGCCTAAGCCCAGCTGGTCGAGGCTACAGCAGCTGTGAGTGTGCCACTGCACTCCAGCCTGAGCAACAAAGAGTGAGACTCCAACTCAAAAAAAAAAAAAAAAAGAGTATATCATATTTTTTCCATAGAAAATAAAAGTTTTTGCAGTTGCTCACAAATATTTGTGTCAAGAATTAAGACATCTCTAGAATTTTTACTTTGTGATGATAGGAAAATAAGCCGTATGTTTATAGGTTTGCTAAAACTGGAGAAATCCATCTTGTTTTAAGATTATTGATGGTCTCATCAGGATGGTTATTTATATTTGAATATCACATAGTTCGAGTGGAAAATTCCTGTGAAATAGATGCAAGTATAAGAGTCCAGAAATATTATACTATCTCTGTTATCATATAGCCTGGTTGTATAATATATATTTAGTTAATAATAAATATAAGAAATTTGCTCCAGAAGATTCTGGGATTAGTTTTATACTATACATAACAACGAAAGAAAAATACATTTAAATGACACACAATTTGTATGTTTGATATATATATATTAGCAATAAAAAATAACTCCTGGCTGTGCTCAGTGGCTCAGCCTGTAATCCCAGCGCTTTGGGAGGCCGAGGTGAGTGGATTGCCTGAGCCTGTGGGCTCGAGACCCGCCTGGGCAACCTGGCGAGACCTCATCTCTACAATAAATAAAAAATTAGACGGGCTTGGTAGTGCGCACCTATAGTTCCGGCTACTTGGAAGACTGAGGTGGAAGGATCTCTGGAGCCCAGCAGGTCAAGGCTACAGTAGCCGGGAGTGGCCACTGCACTCCAGTCTGGATGACAGAGTGAGACTCCAACTCAAAAAAAAAAAAGAAAAAGAAAAGGAAATCAAAGATGACACAAACAAATGGAAAAATATTCCATGCTCATGGATAAGAAGAACAACATTGTTAAGATGTCCATCCTATCCAAGGCAATCTACAGATTTAATGCAATACCCATTAAATTACCATCAGCATTCCTCTCAGACCTGGAAATGACAATACAGGAATTCACATGGATAGATAAATGACCATGAATAGCCAAAACAATCCTCAGCAAAACAAAAAAACAAAAAACAAAAAATAAAGCAGGAGGTATCACACTCCCAGACTTTAAACTTTATTATAAAGCT
>NW_007246687.1:115695-129629 GCF_000164805.1 Carlito syrichta | reverse complement strand
TACAGGCATGCGCTACCACGCCTGGCTGATTTTTTGATTTATTGTAGAGTTGAGGTCTCACTGCCCAGGCAGGTCTTGAACCCACGGGCTCAGTGGATCCACTCACCTCAGCCTCCCAAAGGTGTGGGATTGCAGGCTGAGCTGCCAAGCCTGGCTGTCTTTGTTTCATCATCATCAAATAACATTTATTTTCAACGTTGAAAGGACAAAAAACCAAAATGGATTCAATTATAGCCAAAGAGCAGCCATTTTAACATTGTTTAACTCTGTCATTTTTTGTTTGTTTGTTTTAGCAGTTCACTTTAATTTACCCTCTAACTACTAGCCAAGGACAAAACAGGTTTCTCAGAAGTAGTTATTGATAACTGTCTTACAACCCCCCAAGCCTGCTTTGTACTATTGCCTTATCTACTCCAAGTTTATCTTTTAGCTGTAAAGAACCAGGATGACCTAATTTATTATAATCAGCACTTTCTGACCTATGTGACACAGACCCCATCACCACGGAAACAGTTATGTGACTAAGCCCCCATCTGTCTCTTGTCCAGAGTTCCTGTGCTTACCTGTATCTTCATGACGACTTAAAATAGGCCAACACCTAATCACCTTAATGACCTGCCCCCATCAAAAGAAAGGTTTAAAAAACTTTCAACCTCAAGCTACAGAGGTCATGCTTCTGTTTCCCTAAGCTTTGGTGAAAGAAGTTTGGCACCAGTAACGACTCCACACCCTGTCTGAACCAAGAAATTTATTAAAGGGGCAGTCACACGAAGGGACTGTAACCGAGGAAGAGCAAGAGGGAGAGAGAGAGAGAGAGAGAGAGAGAGAGGGAAGGAGAGAGAGAGTGAGAGAGTGAAAGAGAGTGGTGGGGACAGAGAGAGAAAGCAAGCGAGAAAGAGAGAGAAGGGGAGAGAGGGGGAGAGAGAGAGTGAAAGAGAGAGAGTAAGAGAGAAGGAGAGAGAGAACTATGCAGGGAGAGGGGTATATTTATGGACCTTGCAGGGGCTGGCCAGTGACATGTTTGGGTCTTATTGGAGAAGACTATGAGGTAGTATTTCTATAGGGAGAGGTTGTTTGAGCACAGGTTTAAGTTTTGCATGGGCGGGAAAAGCCGCTTAGGGCCTTTGTTGTCTTTGGGAGGCAGTACTATCTTGGGGACGCCCTTCTGACTGTTCTCTATGCCTTTCATTTGGCCCCCTCCCTATCTTGGGGAGGTAAATCTTTCTCTAGCCCACTTTGCAAATAAACTACCATTCTTTTCATCGTAACCTCATCACTGGCTCAGTAAGCAGGCCCACCAACCTACCAATTCTCTCAGAACTAACAAATGCAAAGATAAGTAATTAAATGGATGTAGTGTATATGTTTATGTTCAAATAATATCTGTATTTACTTTTTATATTTTATTAATTTAATTTTCATTACACTATTCCTTGTAGAATCGATCAGATTCATGGCTGTATCGCTGTAATTAGATACTTAGAATGCTTGCAAATACCAGGTTGCTTATTGAGGAAATGTTAACCTTTTCTTCAAGAGTAAAAGAAGCATTAATTAAATCTCCTGAAGTTATGTGCACCTCACAGACTTGTTATTTGAATCATTGCTGTGGTTTCTTAGTCAGTTTCTCAGATATTGTGAAAGAGAACTGAGTGAGAGGTTTGTGCCTAGTAAGATAATTTGGCCATCTGAGGAATAGCATTTTTTTTAAATTGCAGTATGTAGTACTAGTCTACTTTGAACATTTAAGAAAATTCTGTCAGGGTTAATAGTTTAAATCTATGTGCAATACACAGGGATTGTGAAGTGAAAATATACAGGAAAATTTGTAAAGCACATTATTTAGGAATATGACAATTTCTATACACAAAAATAAGATCACCAGATATAACAGGGGAAGCTCAATAAAAATTAAACTTAAATAAAATATATTTTGAAAGGACAGACCAAGAATGGGAAGCCATTTTTCATCTTGTTCTTAAACTCTGACATAATGATGAGAAAATACAAGTTATGCTTTTGGAGAAATGCACACTTTAGGTATAATTAACTTTACCAACTTTGTCTTTTCAGAAACAGATTTTCAGGCATCAGAGGTATCTCAAAGTGGCAATCAAGCTTGCCTAGAGTAGGGAATTTACAAGGCCTAAGACATCATGCATTGGGCAAGGACTGTAAAAGTCATGAAACTTGTAATTATAAAAGTTATGACCGCTCAGAGGGGGAGCAGGTGGGGATTCGATCTTCCAGTAATTTGGACTCTATCTAACAGGGAAGCCAAGGATCCCCCGAAGCTACCCACTGGGAATGCCTAGGAGATAAGGGGAGGTGCACCCTCCACTAGCTCTAAGGAATGTCCTTCGGGAAGGTGCAGTAGTGTTAGTATCCTTGTCACGCCCTTCTCTAGGGGCTATGATAATGTGGGCGGACATTAATGGGTCTCTGTGTCACAGGGTCTTCAAGACATCCACAAGTGGCCCATAAGGAAGTCACAGCAGTCATGACAGTCACATGCAACATCTCCAAGAAAAGGATTTAAGCCAGTGTAGGTCCACTCCCTGTCTGTGGGGGAGTGAAGCTTTCTTAAATAAATCTTTCTTCTCTTACCTCTGGGTGTTGCAATTCTTTGCAATTTACTGGGATCTCTGAGTTCCCAGTGCGCACCTCCGGCTTGCCAGCCCTGGCAGTGCTGCTTGCCTCCCTGCACCTCTCCACCCTCACCCCGTCAGAACCCTAACATATTTCTTTTAGTATTAATTATGCTCAAATATTACATTGAGCATACTTATACTTAAAAAAAAGTTAATTGTTTATCTGAAACTCAAATTTCTTGGAGTTTTATATCTTTTTTTGCTAAACCATTTTGGAAAATGGTTGTGAGTAAAGAGTTGTAAAAATCATTTTTGCTACTTCTCACTTTGAAAAAGAATTGACTAACTTGTCAATGGGTGGAAAAATGAACACAAAATAAAATGACAAATTGATTTGGTAAATATTTATAACCAATACAATCTGTGATAAGAAAACATTTTTTAGGCCATGTAGTATAGAAAAATAATTCTTCATCCTCTGTCCCTCCTAAGTTCTCGTGCTGGAGAGTTGTGAACTGGACTGAAGAAAGGCAGTTTACCAATAGAAAAGCAGTTTATTAACTTGTGCATTACACATGCACGTGGAAACGCTCAGGGAAGGCTCACTCAGACGGCAGATTAGAACTTGGGTTCATACAGCATCTTCAGGAAAGTATAATAATGTCTAATATAAATGACAAGACAAAAATAATTGGAGCTTCTAGGTCACAAATTGCAAGATGGTAAATATATGGGAGAAAATAATGGAAGATAAGGGCTGCTTAGTAAAGTTTGTTATGGAAGTTTCTCTAGTAACCTCTTTGGGCTGATTAAGAGTCTAAGGTTGTCTCTGTGATTCAAGTTGTATTTCCTGGTGAGAGAGGAGAAAGAACACCTTTACATATTTTGTTTTTCATTTAGGCAAATAGGGGAAGGGCAAAAAAGTTTTTCTTCTTAAATTACTTTAAGCTCAAAATAATTCTTATGCTAAAGTGGCATATTTGCAATACTCAGGAATGCCTGACAAATGTAAGGAATTCTAATCATACAAACTACAAACGTCTCCCTCTTGAAAGGAACTTTATGGGATTAGTTGTTAATAAATAATTACTGAAGATGTTTTCTACTTTGACTACTGTCCTTATTATCTAACCAGAGAAATACTATAAAGAAGTTTGATGCAAAATAAAATATTAAATAAAACAATGATGTAGTGAATACTACAATAACCTGTAAGCTATGTAAATGCCATTGTATTATTTTAATTGTAGTAGCTTTAGTTAATTGCAGCTAATTGCAGCCATTTGTAGTTGATTTATGCACTCGTTAGAGAAATATTTATTTTCATACGTTACTAATGTATTTTTTATAATTCATAAAAATGTAATATAAAAGCAAAAATAATGTACATATATTGTGTTTTGAAACAGAATTCTGCTCTGTATCTGAAGCCCAAATTGGAGTACAGTGGCTCAACCACAGTTCACTGTAACCTTGAACTCTCCTGGGTCTAGCAATTCTCCTGGCTTAGCTTCTTACGTAGATAAGATGTCAGGTGCATGCCACCATATCTGGCTAGATTTCTAAATGTTTTTGTAGAGGCAGAATCTCAGCTATGTTACCTAGGCTGATCTTCAAATCCTGGCCTCAAGCAATCCTCCTTCCTTATCCTCCCAAAAAGCTGGAATTACATAGTAAGTCACCTGACCCGGCTTACCTATTTTACTTAAGAGGAGTGTGATTTACATGAGGCTTTTAAATGTATCATTTCTGCAGCTTAAGGAAGAATTAAAATTCGCAATTACATACATTTTGGGGAAAAACATTGCAACTAGTATATAAATTCCCCAAATAATGTTTATTTAAACAAAGGATAACTAAACAGTGTGAATAATGTCTAATATGAAGATTGTAAAAATGATGTCACAATGTAAATAATAAATAGAATTAACATGAAATATATATGTAGATATATGTCAGATAGGAAAAGAATGAGATAACATAGATTTTATGCTTGTGCCTAATGGGTGTAAGGGAACATATTCATATTTACCTAATATTTTCTGATTTTTTTCTTCCATTAATAAAAATTCCCTTTTAATTTGTTTTTTCCTTTTGCAGTGTAAATGGGGAATAGCTTAGAATACTAAACATTTAACCAGAAATGTATAGGATTTCTCCCTTGACTCTGAAAAGTATAGGGAAATGCAATCTGACCTCCCCACCAATTCCCACAGCCTCTCCCAAGCTGCTTCCTCTCCTGTTAAAATTATCCATTTCAGAAAACAAAAGGAAGAACCATTTCACAAAACAATCCCTGTCTCTCAGTTTCACTCAGCTTCCAAGGAGAAGTGTTTGCAATTCATTTTCTATTTCCTTCCTTCATTCATTCTCCCAATTATGTTACCCCTCAATAATATTTCTCTTCTTCCCCTCCCATAATCTGTCTGCCCAGATTGCAGGCCCCGTTTTCTCTGTAGCCTAGAGGTGAGAGTTAGGTTTCTGTAACTCATTGGGAAGTTGGACCCTCCTTCAGAAGGTTCCCGTGTATACACGCTAAATAAACCCGTATGCCTTTCTCCCATCCATCAATTTGCCTCATGCTGAAAAGGTTTTTCAGCAAAACTTTAGAAGGCTAAGAGTCACTGGCCCCCAGCATTTTAGCGCAGGGAGCAGGATGAAGAAAATCACTCTCCTCTTCTAGAACCTCATCTAGCAACAAAGGGGTGAGATCCCTACCAAGCCAGGCTCCAGGCCTCTCTCCGTGTGTGTGCATTTCCGATGAGTCAATGGTAAACATCACTGCTTGTCTCTCGTCTGCAAGATTTTGATGAATGGGAAACAAGTATTTGCATGACTGGTCTTGAATTGCAGCGACTCTGGTGTAGCTTGGGGTACTTTATGGTATGATTATTCACACGGTTTAATCTTTTTTCCTCTCCGAAGCTGGTCTTCTTTTGTCTTTCTGTGTCATTCTGTCCTAAAGAGGGCCCCATGGGTTTAACGCTGGCCTTGAACCTCTATAAGCCTATGTGCTGAACACAAATGTTTCTATGGTTTCATAATACAAAAACCAGATGAGGCAGAGGGAATGAATTGCTGTATTCTTGTCAAGTGTTCAGTGCTGTGTGCAGCAAGCTTGGTAGGTTTGTGAATTGCAGGGGTGAAAGTATTCACCAAGAAAATTGTGAACTAAGAAATATAGACTCACTAAATAGAAAATATATTGCAAAGGACACAACAGGCCAGACAAGATCATGGGTCTGTTATCTGCAAAGAAGCAGTGGCCTGAGGTTTTTTCCCCAGTGGAGTTTGACCTCTCTTCAGTTAGGGTGAGTCTTAGGATTCCCATCATGCATTTGGGTTTCTGCCATGCAGATGAGGCAGTTCTAATTGGTTGATGTTTGACCTTGACTCTAAACCACTCATGGGCCAACCAGAGTTAGTAAAGTGGCTGGTCTATGGTGGAGTTTTGCTTCTTTAACAGCAACAGTTAACTGCTCTTTGTTTCTTATGGAACCAGCAGTAAAGGTTTTACAGCTGGCTATCCAGACTTTACAATTCTTGTCGTTATTTCATTGTGCGATTTCCCTCCTCAATGTAGTTTATCCAACTTACCCAGTTGACACTGGCCTAATCTAGCCTCCTATTCCTCCACAGCCAGTCTGCAAAGACTTAGAGTCCGAGGCATGTAGGATATTAAGTGGTGCACTATTGCTTTGCACTTGTCATGCTCTTAGGGTAGTTATGTCTTTAAAGGGCCTCTCTCCGTGGGGCTTTCGTTGTCTTTTGTCCATCTTAAGTCTATTTCTGAGAGTAAATTTTGGGGGCTCATGGAGATTGTCTCCTCTCTGCCCTCTAAAATCATCACACGGACCGTAAAAAGGCTTTTGTATTGAGTCACTATTGGAAATGGGTGCACCATTGGAAAGAAAGATTTTAAAGATCTCTCCTTTAACAATTTGAGAGAAAGGTTAGATTTTTTAAAAAGATGTAGTAGTGTCATGGCTAGCCTTAAGAATTCTCTCTTTTTTTCTGGTTTCTATAATAAGACATGTGACAACATATGTTTTAGAGTCCCGTGGTTAGAAGTCAGCTTAATTAAAAGCTAATATCCAAGCTATATATTCTTACAAGGCCTTTATGCTTTTTCTCTTTCAAATTCTACTTTTGTAGAATTTGGTATGTATAATGAGTAGGTAGATATACATATGTATGCATGTGTGTGTGTGTGTGTGTGTGTGTGTGTGTGTGTGTGTGTGTGTGTATAAATACTTTTTGAGATAACTGGCAGTTGCTTACGATGAATAGTTATTAGTTTCCTTGTGTGTTTGAATAAGAGAAAGTGTAGTTTAGGGCCTGAAGCCAGGAATCTAAAAGGCAAAAACACAACTTTCTGGCTCTAGCTGACTGAGCCCTTTAATAAAAGAAGTTTCCCTCTTTAAGGAAATCTCCTTTTGTAATGGTGTCTGTCTTTTGCTTAAATTCATAAGTGAAGCGTTTGTTTAAAGTGTTTCCTAGCCATGTTAACTGAAAATTTACCTACACCATTTTTCTTAGATTAAGCAAATGTTGGTATTAACTCTGCTTTTTTTTTTTTTTTGATTTGCAGTCTCACTCTGTCGCCCAGACTGGAAGGCAGTGGCACGCTCCCGGCCACCACAGGCTCAACCAGCTGGGATCAGGCAATCCTTCTACCTCAGTCTTCCAAGTAGCCGGAACTACAGGTGCGCAGTACCACGCCTGGCTAATTTTTGCTTTTATTGTAGAGATGAGATCTCACCAAGTTGCCCTGGTGGGTCTCGAACTCTTGGGCTCAGGCAATCCATTTGCCTCGGCCTCCCAAAGTGCTGGGATTACAGGCTGAGCCATGGAGCCCGCCCTTAATTCTGCTTTTAAATATAATTTATCTTGCTTCACCTAAGATTATCGCTTTAGAAATGCAAATTTAAGGTTGCCCAAAACAGTTACACAGGTAATTGAAAAAGATAGTCTAAAGTGGGAAAAAAGGAACTTTTGAAACTGTCAAAAGGAGACTCTTATAAATCTATAAAATCTGCTTCTGACTGTGGGTCTGTGTGTTTATTTACATGTATAAACCATCATAGGATGTTTTACTACCAAAATATATGAAAAAGCACTAATTGGCTTAAAGAAAAAGTAAGCACTTAAGTGAGGACCAGTTGGAGGTCCAAACTTCACCTGCACATACATTGCTTATGTATCTAATACTGATTTGTACCCCACAGCTTTATGATAAAATAAAGTAAAAATAAAAAAGTAGACACTTTAACTCAAATGTCTTAGTTCCTGTGACTTTAGTAATCTTTAACAGATAGTTATAAAATCACTGGTAAAATAGAGATGTCTTCACAATTTAATCTCAATGTTTTATCTGAGTCTATTGGTCTATTAGTTCCATACTATTTCTGCTAGATATTTTAAAATACAAAACCGTGCTCCTGTAATTCTTTTTGTACTTGCTTTAGTTGTACATAAACTTAAGTCTTTAGATTTAAGTCGTTAAGATAATGAAGCCTAGACCTAGACCTGTTCTTTTCCTAGACTATATAGCTGGTACATACCTAAAATTGTCTCCTAGGTTTTTGACTAAGAAAAAGAGTTGCTAAGAGTTAGCATTGTAATTCATGTATATAATTAAAACTACTAGATGTAAGAAAAACAATTTTACATGCAAAATGAATAAAACAGGAAGAAAAGTTATAAGAACACAATATGGTTTTTGATAAAGGGAAAGTAAGTCTGTCCTAATTTAGTGGGTTTTAAGTCATTTTCAAATTAAAGGAATATGCATGGTGGCTACATTAAATAAATATATAAAGTTGAAGAAGAAAGTAAAATTTCAGCCTGGGGTAAAATGATAGGGCTGACACTAAAGGTTTAAGCAAGTTATTAAAGTTTATTAAACATTAATCTTATGAAAAAAGGAATTTTATGTATAATCAATTTAAATAAAATTTAAAGGCAATTATTTCGTTTTTCTATAAGTTAAACACAAATTCTTGATCATGATTTACACCCTTATATCAGAATATTAAATTTTTTTATTTAGAATATTGATCTGTTCTTTAATGAAATATTCTAAAGGGTTATAAAAGGTTTATAAAAACCTTACCTCATAGTCAAACTGATTAATTTTAACATATTTGTTTACAAGTTGTGATTTTTATTAAAATTAGCTTTGATACTAATAATACTCATGAGAAGATGCAATTTAGTTTTCTCTTTTGAACAAGATGCTTGTATAATTTCAAGAAATGGTGAAGGATTTTTTTTACCTCTAAAATAAACTGCAAAAAAAAAAATAAGGGGAAGACAGACTCAGTTGCCCCTACATTGTCTTTCTCAGTTCTTATTGTTTAAGAAAATTTACTTCTTGTATTAATGAGTAAAGGGTCTTGCTTTTTAAAATCATTGAATTATCATTTTTGTTAAATAAATGACTTTACAGTGGTCTGTGATCCTGTGTTATAAAAATTTAAACCTTTGATATTTGACAAACTTTTCAAACATCAAAATTTGAGGTTTTGAATTTAGTCTCTTTGACTTTACTAATTTTAGATATTAAGTTTCCTTGAAGACCGAGAGATATATTTGTCTTGTTTGGTGTCTTAAAATCATACAGCAAGCCATGCCAAACATAAATACGTATTTAGCTTATTTGGGTTTTATTTATATGTGTTATTAATATGTGTTCCATAATTCCTATAGGTCTGATACGTCTTAATATATGTCAAACATAGTAATGATTATTGTGTTAAATTGTTATATGCCACTGAAATAACCAACTTTTTTTTTTTGTCAACTTTGTCTTTGATGTATTTTTACATTAGTGGTTTCCTAAGACTTTTGTCATCCACAATTATCATTTCACTTTAATCCTTTTCAAAACGGTGGCTGAACTCACAGAAGACTAAAATGGACTGAACTCACAGAAGACTAAAATATATATATTTTTTCCTTTTTTCCTTTACTTTATTTGAAACATTACTGATTCTTTTTCTTTTCTTTTCCTTTTTTTTTTTTTTTTTGAGTTAAGAAAACTTTCTGAGCTATTTACATCTTTTAACAAGTAAAATTTGTTCTTGGGAAGAAAATTCAAAACATATTTCTTTCACTTTACCTGATTTTTACAGAATTTGAAAACTATTTTTGAGTACTGATTTATGGCAATATAGTTTTTTGCACATGATCAGTAAGAATCTTTTCTTTCTTTTGTACATAGACATGATTGGAGACACTGGTTATTTTACCAAGTCTTTGATTAGAATGACATTTTCGGATAAGAGCAGACTGCTTAGAAAAATTGACACTGAACTCTATCAAGAACTGACAGCCCTTTGGAAAGTCTAGCCGCATACCTTGTCAGCTCTTTTACAGGACTTTTGGCCTGTGGTAGTTAAAGAATTTTGCTCCAGAACAGGTCCATGAACCCCGAGTTATCTGGGACCTAGAAGAGAGGAATTTACCCAATTCACCTAGTAGTTTTCAGGCTCAAATTCTTGGCTCTGCTCAAGGGGCTTTAATTCCCTAGTTTGAAATTCCTTATGGAAAGAGTTCGACAAAGCCAATGTACAAATAGCCTTTTTGGCAAATATTTAGTCTTGCTACACTTTATGCAAATAATCAGGGCAAGTAAAATGACTAAAACCTATTGTACAAGTTAATTGGTCCTATTATAATTTTCCTTTAATAAAAATAGAGGACTAGAGAGAGAAAATTGTGTTTCAAAAGAATCGATAGCACACCTGCTTTTATATTCTCTTGTTCAAATGCTTTTACTGTCTTCTACAGTTTGGACTTCTTCCTGAATTCCTTCTTGGCTACAAATCTCCAGACTAACTTTTCCAAATTTTTCCTCAGATTTTCTGATTTGGAATCACTTGGAAATTAAAACTATGTTTTTCTCAAGTTCTGCAAATTGAAACTAAAACAAACCAAACTACCTTTGTGCTGCCTGCTGTTAACATGAACACCACAGAAAGTTCCCTCGAATACCTGGTTCATACTGCAGTCTAGAAAAGTCTGTTAGATTGCTACTACAGTCTGAGGTCACATCAAGACTACTCTGGACATTATTAGTCTTTGTTTTTCTTCTTCCTCCATAGAAATGCCTCGTATTAAAGATGGGTTTGTCTGAATCATCTATAGAGACAAACAGCTCACCACCAATATTACCTTAGAAAATGTGATGCAGCTGTTTTTAGACTGGTCCAAGTAGAATTCTTTGCTATTCAGTTTTTAAGTCAATTTTTGTCTTTCCCAGATACCAACTCAGCTTTTAATATGTGAAACTGCCAAGGAAGTTCCAGACAGAGGAATGGAGGGGTACAGGGAAATTCACCTCAAGATACAACGTTTTGCTTCTAGTTCTTTTATTTTTTTTAACCTACCCTGCCATGCTTCAAGTTCTTTCTGACTTCCACCAGTTCTCCCACCATCTCTACCAAACTGCTTCCTCTCCTTGATGAAATTATCTATTGCAGAAAGTGAGAGGGAGTACCAACCATTTTACAAAATAATGCCTGATTCTCAACTTCCAAAGAGAATGATTTGCAATTCATTCTCGGATTCCCCCATTCATTCATTCTCCCAATCATGTGTTGCCTCTCAGTAGAATTCTTCTTCGCATTCCATGGCCTGTTTTACCAGAATACAAGCCCTCAGTGTTTCTGTAACCTTCTGATGGTACTTAAGTTTTTGTAATTCATTGGGTAGTTGAGTCTTCATTCTGAAACCTCCCAGGTATACACATCAAATAAAATTTGTATGACTTTCTCCCATTAATCAATCTGCCCCATGCCAGTAATTTTTTAGTGAACTTCCATAACTCCTTTTAAATCTAAATTCCGATATAAGAATAATGAAGCACATCAAACATTCTTTTTTATCTTCTATAGAGAAGTGACCATTGTTTTTTAAGTGAACCATGAAAAATTTTGTGTCTGAATATAAAAACAAATAAAATCCACTGGAATAAAATGTTCTATGCTGAAATTTAAAAGGATTAAAAGGGTAACCGTATAAAGATAAATCACTGGCTAGGCTCAGTGGCTCAGCCTGTAATCCCAGCGCTTTGGGAGGTTTAGGTGAATGGATTACCTGAGCCCGCGGGTTCGAGACCCACCTGGGCAATTTGGCAAGACCTCATCTCTACAATAAAAATAAAAAAAATAAATTAAGATAAATCACTGGCTTAATTAATCTCACTTTTTAAAAAGCAAGTTAAAACAATGGCGTTCCATTTGAGACTTCTACCTTCCCAAACATTATTTTGCACAAAGATTTATTTAAAGTATGTAAAGA
Organism: Carlito syrichta; assembly: GCF_000164805.1. Classification (NCBI taxonomy): domain Eukaryota; kingdom Metazoa; phylum Chordata; class Mammalia; order Primates; family Tarsiidae; genus Carlito; species Carlito syrichta. The sequence goes on along the minus strand of NW_007246687.1, from coordinate 117,732 downwards.
ATGGTTTGATAATTTACTATTTAATTTATTCTTAAAATTATGAATTCAAGCGCCAGAATTTTCTTAAGCTTAGAAAATTTTACTATTTTTATTTATTTCTAGTATGTTTTAGCAATTTTAACATTAAAACCTTTGGTTAATTTTTAAATCTGTTATGCATCTAGCTAATTAGACCCTTTCAGACTACATATGTAAATTGAATACCTTCACGGTATCCCCTGAGGTATTACAAGTGTCTACTTCAACATCTTCTTAAATATTTAAATACTCGTAAGAAAAAAGAACTGCATATATTTGTTCTGTAATTCTTTGAGATGTTCCAATATTGTATACAAATTTAGTGAGACTTAACTTAGAATTTAAGTCTAAATCACGTGAAAAATTAAAACTTTGAAATCAAATTATTTACTTTTAATTAAAGTTGCTAATTTTGTTTCTACTCCAATAGGCTTTTTTTAAATGTTACAAATATTTCAAATATTGATAACTGCAAAAAAATCAATATTATGAGTATGATTCACTCAAACTTTTCTAAATTTAATTATAGCTACCTCTGCAATTAGAAATTGATTATTCACTAAGAGAGCAATGGGCTTCAAAATCATCAAGGTGCCCATTTATATTGGCTAAGTTTTCAAAAACAGCCTACGTTTTATTTAGGACAGTAACTGATTTCTTGTGTGTTACAGTGATGGGCACAGAAAGCTCATTTTATAGTTTTTATGCTAATAACTCTGTAAAACAAAAAGAAAATGGTTACATGACTCTAATTTCTATATTATACTCAAAGATATTTACAATCTCTTAAGTTATTTAAAAACATGAATGTATTTTTATATTTTTTCATTTTTAAAATGTGTAAATACATTCTCTCTTATTAGATGTTAATATGAAAACTAATTATTACTGTCTTTTAAGATTTTATCTGTGGAATCACAATTTCTAAAGTCATTTTAATTATAGTACTTATTTTATTTTTCTTGTGTTCAATCCTAGTACTCAAGCATGTAATTTTATTAGCTTATGCCATCCTTCAAAGAACAAAGAAGACACTCTACATAAAATTTTTAAAAAGCTTGAATTCTAGTTCTATCACTCAGTATGACTCTCAGCAGATTAAATATCTTGATAAATCCCAGTTTCATCACCTACAGAATTGAGTCATACTTAAATCTGGTTTGGTGCAAGGTCCTACATAGAAAGGAATTTGTGTATTTCCCTACATATATGTAAAGTCTGTTTACTTTTTTTTTTTTCCGAGTCTTACTCCATCACCCAAGCTGGAGTGAGTGGTGTGCTCAAGGTCACCCCAGCGCAGACATGCTGGGCTCCAGAGATCCTTCCACCTCAGCCTTTCAAGTAGCCATCAAAACAGGTGTGTGTTACCACACCAGGCTAATTTTTAAATTTATTGTAGAGATGAGGTCTTGACAAGTTGCCCAGGTTGTTCTCAAGCTCATGGGCTCAGACAATCCCCTCACCTCGAACTCCCAAAGTGCTAGGATTACAGGTTTAAGCCACCACGCCCTGCCTGTTTACTTTTTTCAGTAAGGAATCTGAGCCATACTGATCATCTATCATGTCTGTTCATCAATTTTCAGAATACTATTGACTGCTTAGTTTCATAGGATTATACCATTAAATTAGCTTTAAATGATGTTTCACAGGAAAGATCTGACCTATAACAACAGCAAGAAGTATTCCAATTAAGTAAATGGTATGTATTTTTAAAGGTTGTTTTCTGGAGGTAGTAAAATATTCTCTTAGATTCTTTCACAGGATGCTATATTCGTCATTCCTATAACAATCAAATGACTCTTCATATGCTCCGTGACTCTAACACACTAAAGGAAGTGTGTCATGTTTTATAATGAGGGATATTTCAGTGATAAGATTGGTTTTCTTTGTCACTGTTACTGGAAAGATGAATAACTCTAACGACTTAGACCCTGGAGAAAATTAGAAAGAATTCTACCAAACTCAAATGTGTGTGTGTGTGTATATATATATATATATATATATATATATATATATATA
>NW_007246687.1:60500-115675 GCF_000164805.1 Carlito syrichta | reverse complement strand
GGTGTGTGTATATATATATATATATATATATATATTTTTTTTTTTTTTTTTTTGAGTTGGAGTCTCACTCTGTCGCCCAGACTGGAGTGCAGTGGCCGCTCCCGCCACCGCAGCCTCGACCTGCTGGGCTCTGGCGATCCTCCCGCCTCAGCCTTCCGAGTAGCTGGAACTACAGGTGCGCGCTACCACGCCCGGCTGATTTTTTGATTTATTGTAGAGATGAGGTGTCGCTGCCCAGGCGGGTCTCGAACCCGCGGGCTCAGGCAATCCACTCACCTCAGACTCCCAAAGGCGCAGGATGACAGGCTGAGCCACTGAGCCCGGCAAACTCAAATATTTTTAAAGTGGCATATTTAGGATTACTTTTCTCTGTTAGTTCTGGGGTGTGTGCTGCTTTAATGACTCTATAATCCACCAAACCTTCTTATTTCTATTATTATTATTTGCTCCTTATTTTATCTATTTTTTAATGGAGATAAACACATTTGCTTCCAAATACTAGTGATTTTTTATTTTTCCTACCACCTCCTTAATCATAAAATAAAAAAAAAAATAAGACACCAATGATTACCTACACGAAGACAAAATGGCCCATCTAAAAAATGAGTTGGACAGAGGCCTGATTGAGCTTTATGTTCATGGCTCAACTTAGCATTTTCTACTTTTTTTATGTGTCCTGCCCTGGAGAACTATGCATTTTTTATTCTTCCTATCTTTCTCTTTCTTTCTTTCTCTTTCTTTCTTTTCTTTGTCCTCTCCTCTCTTCTCCTCTCCTCTCCTCTTCTCTCCTCTTCTCTTATCTCCCTCTCTCCCTCTCTCTCCCTCTCTCAGTCGGGTTCTCACTCTGTTGCCCAGGCTGGAGTGAAGTGTTTCGATCATCGCAGTCTCAACCTCTTGAGCTCAGGCAATCCTTCCATCTCAGCCTCCCAAGTAGCTAGGACTACAGGCACATGCTACCACATCCAGCTTATTTGTTAATTTTTTGTAGAGATGAGGTCTTGCTATGTTGCCCAGATTGGTCTTGAACTCCTGGACTCAAACAACCCTCCCACTTTGGCCTCTCAAAGTATTGGGATTAAAGATGTGCACCACCATAGATGGTTATCTCTTCCTTCCTTCCTCCCTCCCTTCCTTCCTATCTTTCTTTCTGAGATGCGGTCTAACTATATTTCCCAGATGGGTTATGATTTTGAACTCCTGGTCTCTAACAACCCTCCCACCTTGGCCTCCTGAAGTGCTGGGATTATAGATGCCCACCACCATAGTTGCTTATCTCTCTTCCTTTCTTCCTTCCTTCCTTCCTTCCTTCCTTCCTTCCTTCCTTCCTTCCTTCCTTCCTTCCTTCCTTCCACTTTTCTTTCTTTCTGAGATGCGGTCTCACTATATTTTCCAGATTGGTCATGAGCTCCTGGGCTTGTGCAGTCCTCACTTTAGCCTCCCAAAATACTGGAATTACTCATGTGAGCCGATGTGCACTGCCTCTTCCAAGTTTTTTAAAGTATTGCTTTTAATTATGCAGTAAATCAGATTTTAGACTGTTTCATATTATTCAAAATTTTCCCATCAGAAGAAAAATAATTCAACAGAGAGTGGAATAATTCAGATAATATCATGCAAACTGTCTGTAGGACACTAGGTCAGTGTGCTCTTATGGGAAATGAAAAAAAAATACATCTCAATATTTATTTACTCAACAAATGAATAGTGAGGCATCTAATGGAAAAAGGGTAGAGAGGTTAGGATATTTATTATCCCACCCTGCTCCCTAACAGACAGCATGGCTACTTCAGTCTCCTAAAGGATGAAGCTTTTGTCAGGAAGTCAACATTTGCATCGCTGTCTCTTTCTGCAGGCGCAGGAGTACTCTTGCTAATCCTAGGTAACCTCAGCTACTCTTGTGACCCTTCCCCAACGCTGTCCATACCCTTATAAATGCTTCCTCCATGCTTATGTGGGTATTCCATCATTCTTATTCTTTCCCCAGTGATTCCGTAATTTACACAAGAAGTAATTTTGGATGTCGACCCCAAAAATGTGATTTAATGTTTGGGATACTTATGTATTTGAGGGCTATTGAGTCTTTGAAGAATAAGATTCAGACACATGGGTAGACTCAGATAAGCCTGAGGATCCCCAATTATCTCTGCCCACTCTTGAGAGGAAGAGCAAGTCTTGTCTCCCACCTGAATTTTTTGCTGCATAAACACATTCTAAAGACTTTGGCCGGAACAGTTGTTTTACAAAGGAAAGACAGTTCCCATCCTCACTTACTCATTGTCTCCCAGCCATTATAGAAATTAACATTTAGTCCATATAGAGAACTGATCCAGTGTAGAAAGAGATGTCTATATACTGAAAGAGTTGCAGAACCTTACCAATTTGTGTTGACAGGAACCTGGGTATCATGTGAGATAGTGGATGGTTAAGATGATTAGACTAAAAAAGAGAAAGTAAAGGCTTGTCTTCATGATGTAAGATTTAATGTGTTGGCTTAAACATTGTGAGTGACATTAATAGTCTCCAGGCTGCATAATTGATGTGGGACTTGCATCAGGGCACAATTTGGGTTCAGACATCCCTTTCTTAACAATACTTCACAGAAGGGCCTGGAATACCTTCCCTTCAGCATGAAAAAATGTTGAAGGAACTGAAAAAAAAAATGCATCAGGGAAGGAGAAGAAGGGAGTACCCCAGAATTTCTGAAAATCTCTGATTTTTCTTCCTAAGTAAGAAATGATTATGGGAGATGCTGCAGTGAAATTGGGCTCCCTACTTTCAGTGAAAATACTGAGCATTTTGAGGAGTAGAAACCAATTGTTAACACTTAAACTTCAGGGATCCCAATGGAATAATTGGTGGGTGAAATCACCATAATCAGTCCACAGGGGTAGATCAGTAATCAGAGTGTTTTGACCAGCAGAGAATTATGGAGGAGGCTAATTGATTTCAGGGTCCTTAGGATTGGCACAGATGGGGAACTTAAAAAGGTGCTGTTTGGAATACACAATTAGAAAAATTCTTGATCTCGTGGAAAGAATTCTAAGTCAAGTCAGCACACATCCATGCACATATGTTCTCTCTTTCTGTCTCCCTCTCTCTGTCACACACACACACACACACACACACACACACATGCATGAACATACATATACACATGCATATACAAATCCTCACTAAAATAGCAGTAGATACATACTGTTTCAGTGATTTAAGAAAAAGTTATCAATTTCACACAAAAGCTAGCATTGTTTTAGTGAATGAATACAAACATTATCCCCACTAGTGTCAGATTAAGACAAGAGTGTCCATTATCATCCAATTAAATAATATTATCTTAACATTACTAACCATATATTTAGAGCAAGAAGTAAATTGGAAGTATGAAGCATGGATAGGGAGAATGATTTTTTTATTTTGTATTTTGCAAATGATATGATAGTATATCTAGAAAACTGAATAAATTATACCAATTATTATTATAAAATAAGAGGATATATAAAATGATAAGACAAAAAGTCATATAAAGTAATGACTAACTTCATATTGCAACAAAAGCAAGTAATTGTGGTAGAAAAAAATCTTTTTAAAAGCAACTAATATTATATATGTCAAAGAAAAAATTTTAAATGAATGTTGAAGTCTACCTGAAGCCATTTTATTTATTTATTTATTTTTGGGTGTTTGCATTATATGTCTTTTCTCTTTTTTTTTATTATAAAGATGTGGGGTACAATTCAGGGTTAGGTATATGTACGTTGATTATGCCGGTATCCTTGTTGATATATCCTGAAGTCATTCTTAAGAAGCATTATACAATATGCTTCTTTTCATTTATCATTTATTTTATTATATTTATAATCAGATAAATGAAAAGAAGCATATTGTATAAATTGGTAGCCATTCAAAATATAAAATATTTTATATTTTTGCAAGTAATTTAAATAACTAAGGCAATATCAATAAAATTATCAAAAAGAGTGCTGTTGACAGGAAATAGATGATATAATTCTAAGTTAATATTGAAAAAATAACTAAGCAACTGTGACCATAAAAACTTGTAAAAAGAAGAGAAATTATAGAAGACTAGCCTTACTTAATATTAAAAAATAATTCAAAAGCATCATAATTAAAATAGTATGGTTTTGGTCTACTAACTAGCACAAATACCAATGAAGAAAAATGGAAATTGACACAGTAGAACAATATGTATCTGAGAATTAAATGTGCATAAATATGACCTCTCAACATATTTGGGAGAATATATTATTCAATGAACTAAGTTGGGGAACCAGGATAGCCATATAGGGAAAACTTCATTTTTGACTTGTGACTTCAAAATTATGGCAGAATACATTCCAAACAAATTAAAGGCAAATAAAAATTATGAAGCAATGAAATGCAGTAAAAACACACGTGGAAAACAAATACAGTTTTAAACCGACAATTTACAAGTGAATGCAAAATGGTCTTAAATAGTTTTAAAAATCTAAATTTCTTTCAGAATTATATAGCAGATAAAGATTATGTATACATACTGCTTTCAATAATAACATTATTGAATGGCAAAAATTCAAGTTTTCTAACAAACTGTTGACAAAGTTATTAGGTAAACTTCTACTCTCAAGACTTGCAAGTGAAAATATAGATTGATAAAATACGTAGAAAAGGCAGGTGTTGGTGAGACTGTGGAGAAAAGAAAGCACTCATAACTGTTGATGAGAACATAAACTAGTTCAAACTTTGTGGTCAACAGTTTGGAGATCTCTCAAATAAAACCAAAGTTACCATTCAACTCATCTATCTGCCTTCCAGGAATACACCCGAAGGGACACACTTGCTCTATTGAAGAGACACTTGGCACGCGTTTGTTTATTGGAGCACTGTTCACAATAGCAGAAACATGGAATCAACTTAGATGCCCATCAATGGCAGACTAGATAAAGAAAATGTGGTACATATACATGATGGAATACTATGCAGCCATAAAGAAGAACAAAATCATGTCCTTTGCAGCAACATGAATGCAGCTAGAGACCATCATTCTAAGTGAACTATCACAGAAACAAAACACTGAATAGCATGTGTTCTAGCTCATTAGTGGGTATTAACATTGGGCACATACAGGCACAGGATGGAAACAACAGACACTGGATATTGCTAAAGAAAGGCTGGAGGATAAGGGATGCAAAACCATCCATTAGGTGCCATGCTCACTACTGCAGGGAGGGGTAGCTTGCCAGAAGCCCAAACCTTACCTTCATGCAATATGCCTATGTAACATGTCCACACAAGTATCTCTTTTTTAATTTTTATTTTGAATCAGTATCTCACTCTGTCACCCAGGCTGGAGTGCAGAGGCACGCTTATGGTTACCACAGCCTCGACCTTAGGCAATCCTTCCTTCTCAGCCTTCCAAGCAGCTGGAACTACAGGCAGGTGGCACGGGGCCCTCCTGATTTTTTGATTTATTACAGAGACAAGGCCTCTCCATGTTGCCTAGGCTGATCTCGAAACCCTGAGCTCGGGCAATCCTCTTGCCTCTGCCTCCCAAAGCATGAGCCACCACATCTGGCTGCACCACACGATTCTAAAGTAATAATATTAATAATAATAATAATGAAATAAGCTTAAAAAGAAATGGCATTCTAAAAGTTTCTCTAAATATGACAAATATTTCATCTATCAATGTTCCCGTTTCACATATGGAACCTTAAAAAAATAAATGAATTTAATACTTTAAGTGAATTTTATCAAAAGTACTATGATCAAGACTTGAAATCCAAACAAAATTAATATTTTAATGAAACAAAAAAGGAGCAATTTTAAAATAATCTTTAAAATTTTAAATAGTCATATTCTGATCCTGCAATTCTTCTTGTCTAAATTTATCAGGTAGACAAGCGTTCATGAAACCAAGGAGGAAAATAGCACTTTTTTTTTAATAATTACAAAATATTGAACCTAATTTTAATATCCTTCAGTGGAGAGACACAATGATCACATTTGTTGTGCATGCAGGTTTTAAAAGCATAAACAGTAGAAATAATGACACACTTTATTTTGAACATTCTCAACATTTTAAGCATATACAGTTGGTCCTCCATATCTGTGGGTTTCACATCCACAGATACAGAAGGTGACTGGAAGGGACTCGAGCATCACCGATTTTGATAACTATGAGAGATCCCGAAACCAAGCCCCTTAGACACTGAAGGACAACTATGTACAATATCTCAATATATTAAACAAGTATCAATATGGTGCTTAAGACACTACCACATAGCTTCATGACTTAAAACAGCAAATGCATTTTGCTCACACTGTTTTGGGCTCAGAAATTCAGGATGGGATTTGTTGGTCTTGTCTCATTTGGAGTCCCTCATGCAATGGTAGTTAGTGACCAGCAGGACTACCGTCATCTGAAAGACCCATTGGGCAAGACAACCCAGGAGACATACTCACATACTTGATGCTGGATATCAGGTGGAGCTCATTTGGGTGGCTGACAGGAGGTACTATCAATGGCCCTGCTAGTATGATGTTCTTGGAGTCGTGGGACATCTGATTTTGTCACCTAGCTCCCCCCAGAGTAAGCCAGGTAAAAGCTGAATGACCTTTGCTGACCTAACTTTAGTTGCAACTGAGCCGTTAAGCGCAGGCTAGGTTTAAGGGACATTCTTAAATTGTCATATAGTACATGTAATGAAATGAAAGTCTCTCCTCCCTACATTAAGTAAAGAGCAAGCTACAAATCATAAATATATTAGAATACGTTTTTCATTTAAAGGGGAAATATATACATTTGCATTTCTATATATATTTACATATATGTAAAAATTATCCTAGAACGGTATAGAAGAAATTAATAACAATTAATGCCTTTGGGAAGTGGATTGGAGGACTGAAAGACAAGGTTAGAAATAAGATGTTACTCTGTAATCTGTAGTACCTTCCATATAGTTTAAACACTTTACTTTTTCCAAAAACTCAATGAAAAGGTAAAATAAGACAATTTTGTAAAGTGCAGATAAATACCCAAACACAACAATATTACTGTACATTAGATGCACAATAATATTTGATCTGATGTGCTTTTGAAGAACATTTTTTTAAGCAAGGCATTTAAAAAAATCACAGTAGAGTGTACACAGAGTGAAATGCACATCCATTAAGTGTGACAGTATGATGAATATTAGCCGACGTGTATAACTATGACATTAATATGCAGATTAAGATACACGTCACTTCTCACCTCAGAAGTTTATGCTTTTTGCAAGGCCATTGCTTCCTTTCTTTCCCGTGCAACTGAAGCCACTGTTTTGATTATTTCACTCTATGTCGTTTACGTGATTTAGACGTTCATATAAATGGACTCATACAGTATAATTTCTGTTACTCAGCATAATGTTTTTGAGATCCATCCATGTGACTGCAGATACTGGAAGTTTGTCTTTTTCTATTGCTGAGTAGAATTACATTTGTATAAATATAACAAAAATTTTTTAGTCATTCTTCTATTAATGGATGGTTAGAATTTTTTATTTCTAAGTTTTCAACATTATGAGTAAAGCTGTTAAAATATTGTTATTCAATTGTGTACATATGCTTCCAATTCTCTGGGAAAAATACAAAAAAAAGAAATTTCTCTATTAGAAGATGTGTACAATTTTATAACTGTTTAAGAAAATTTGAGATAATTTTTCAAAGGGTTACTTATGTTTCTACCTACAAGTAGTGTACAGGAATTTCAACAAAGAGTAACTTTGAAGACACAATAATTTAAGAAAATTATTTGACAGTTCTAACACCACATTCTCATTACTTTTACAATAGGAGAAATAATACATTAAGGATATATTTAAGAAAAATACATAAATTAAGAATTATTTTCTTCTTTTCACGTAGGTAAAAGTAAATCGCAAATTAGATAAGCTTGTATGTCTTATTTGTGTATTTTTCTAGATGAAAATGATTAAGCTACTTAAAAGTAGACAAATTTGCAAGTCACTAGAAGTCATTAAAATGAGTATCTTCAGGCCACTGGGAATCATAGATCACTTATAAGGCACAGAGGTAGCCCAAACAACTGGAGACAAATAATATATTGTTCAAAATTTGAGAGACATTTTAAAAGAATATAATGATTTATAATATAAATCTAATAATTAAATGACATTGGAACGTATATTTGAGTTTGTAATTAGAAAACTTTTAAAGTTTTTAAAAATAGGGATTAGTAGAAAAAGTCTTTCCTGCTTGACATAAAAGAGCTGTATTCTAAAACTTTGCAGATTTTTAAAAAAAAATCACACTCATTTACATGCATTCTTCAAAAATTAGACTACATTTAATACACAGAACTAATACAAAGAGATATAATATTATTGATTTCCAACTCCTGTATTTAAGAGATATAAGCCTTCAAATCAGGTGCAAAATTAATCAATCTGCTATACGAGCCATTGGAGAAAAAGACACTGTGGGGTATTTGACTTTATAATCAACCTTATAATATTTGGTTTTGATAAGATTTAGGCTGGTATTAGAAGTTCAAAATGAAAATACAGTACCTTTTTCTTTGCCTCTCAGCTGAACAAGTAATTATGAAACAGAACCAAATCTAAGACATGAGAAAAAGTTATTTATTTTTATTTATTTCTTTATTTTAAAGATGTGGGGTACAATTCAGGGTTAGGTATACAAATGTTCATTGTGCAGATACCCTTGTTGAGAAAAATTTCTTAATCAGTAAATTTAATTCGGATTTGATGCTTGTATCTCTCAAATATTTAAAAACTAGCTCTGAAATTTTTTTTTTTTTTTTTTTACTTATTATGAGTTGTTATTTAGAACTGGTTTTGCATGTCTTTATAATACTTCTACATACAATTGAAAAAAAGTCAAAAGCTCATTTTTGACATGAGGAATATTAAAAAACAAGTTTGTAGGGATATGCCTCACTACAAATCACATGCCTCCAGGAATTACTAGTGTTTACCAACATCACTAACAATCGCTGACATTCTCCAGTTGTTCAGAAAGCAAGATTTGTGGTGAGGCTTAGATGGGACTCATGATTGAAATACCATTTTGGCAGTAAACACAAAAGCTGTACTAAATTGCACCTTGGCATATGATAATTGATTAATAGACATGTGCTGGAAGAAAAGAAAGAAGGAAAGACGGGATGGAGGGAGGGAGGGAGGAAGGAAGGAGACAGGCAGGGAGGGAAGAAAGGTGAGAGGGAGAGAGGAAAAACTTGATTTGGGATTAAAATAATTATCTATTTCAACACACAAAAAATTGACATGTTTAAGAAAAGATCAAAACTTTTCCCTCCATACAATTTATTACTATTTTAAGACTCTTCTGCATACAAAATAAATTTCTTATGAATCAAACTCTTACAAAATATAAAACCAAACACACTGGTACTATTTCTTTAAGTTTAGAATTGAAAACCTTTTAAACATGATGCACAAAAGGAGACGGACACCATAAAGAGGAGAATCAAAATGTGTCCATAAATTGCTAGTCTTATGCTTAAATTGCTAATCTTATGCTTAAAAAATTATAAAAACATGAAGAAACAATTAAAACTGTATGATTAAGTTTTAAATAAAAATAAATTATCACTAAACATAGAAATCATACTTAAGGAAGTACAAATTAAAACAATAATGAAATACTATTTGTCTTAAGGTTTTCAAGGTTAATACTTTAGGAATATTCTATACTGTTGATAGGAATATAAATTGATGTAATCCTCCTGGAAGGCAACTTGGAAACATCTATCCCAATTTTAAGTGAACTTATTTTTTTATTTAAAAATGACATACATATTCAAAACTACATTTTTGCCATCTGACTATAGGAAATAGCACAAAATTGGAAATATCCAAAATGTTTACCAATAAGGCTTAGTTAAGAAAATATGCCAAAACACATGAAAATAATGCTATGCTCATTATATGATATTTTTAATCCTTTCTTTCTTTTCTTTTTTTTTTTTTTGAGTTGGAGTCTCATTCTGTCACCCAGGCTGGAGGGCAATGACACACTCACGGCCACTGCAGCCATGACCTGCTGGACTCAGATGATCCTTCCACCTAAGCCTTCCCAATAGGTGGAACTACAGGTGCACACCACCAGACCTGGCTAATTTTTTTATTTATTGTAGAGATGAGGCCTTGCCAAGTTGCCCAGGCTGGTCTTGAACCCCTGAGCTCAGGCAATCCTCTCCTTTCAGCCTCCCAAAGTGTTGGGATTATAGGCTTGAGCCGCCGCACCCAGCAGATATATTTTATTCTTAAAACTTCTTTATATATATACAAAACATTGCAAAATAAAATTTAAAAATCTTCTGAAAAAAACCTAGGTGGGTTACTTTTTCCTTCTCTCAAATATGGTTAATATTTTGACGATGATATGTCATATGATGTATTTCAATATTGCCGTTTAATAAGCATTTCCTGAAACTTAGTGATATGGATTGCATTATGTCTCAAGAGTGTGTGCTTATATACAACTTTAGATGCATGCATTTATCATCTGTCGATAAAGTTTACACAGTTCTGCTCTGCTGATTTTCTTTACATTATAATGATATTGAAAGTAATATATTTAGTTGATCTTCAATTTCCTTTGCAAAAATTATCAAGTACTTATAATTAAAAAAGTAAAATATTCAGGCATTTCATATGAATTTTCTCTTCATAACTTGAAGTAATACATTTTATGAAACCATAATCACTACATTTTCCGACTGTTTTACCAAGTATATGTTAAAAGCAGTTTGTTTACAATATATACAACAATTTAAAACTTACTATATATTTAATTTATTCAAATAAGTGCTATATGAAAATATTTGAACATACAAATCTGACCAATCTTTAATGCCTAGTTCATAGCCTAACTATGTAATGAGTGGCTCATTTTTTATACAAGTTTTTATAATTATGAGCACATATAATGCAAATATAATGCATAAATGAAGCTTCCAAAATGTTGATATTTTAATATTTAAACGCTGTAACTTTGTATAAAATGGTAAAGGAAAATTGGACATAGTTTCTATTAAAAGACATAACGAATTGGAAGAGAGGGTTATAAGATAATCTGTATGTCAGTAAGGAAGAATTCAGATTCTGATTTGCTTTTCATGTAAAGTCTTTTAAAAGTCTCAATCACTCAGTTTGGGATACAAACAATTTAAACTTAAATAATTTGAATATTTCATATTTCAAGCAAAAGTTTTCTTTACATTTAACTATCTGTAAAAATAAATTATTTTTTATCTATGCACTACTGGCTTAAAAAGATTTAACAATATTGTTTAAAAACATCCCTGTTGAAACATTGATGACACATTTGACATTACATATTGCTTGTGTCTATTCAATAGGATAAAACAGGTTTGCATGGAAATGGAAAGTTGCATAGAAGTAGCTCATTTTAATGGTAAAATTCAATCTTATCAAATATTTAGTTTTGCAATTCTCAAATACATAAGTAGTAAGGCATAAAGATGTTAACAGCTCATTCACTGATTACTGTTCATCAAAACTGCTGTATTGGTATGTCCCATTGCCTTTTTATTTCTTTCTCATTGAGGGCAACTTTTTGTTTTGTTTTGTTCTGTTTTGTTTGAGTTGGAGTCTCACTCTGTAGTCCAGGCTGGAGTGCAATGGCAAGCTCATGGCAACTACAGCCTCAAACTCCTGGGCTCAGGTAATCCTTCTGCCTCGGTCTTCTTAGTAGCTGGAACTACAGGCGTGCACCACCGTGCCCAGCTAATTTTATGATTTATTGTAGAGATAAGGCCTCACTATGTTGCTCAGGCTGTTCTGGAAACCATGGGTTCAGGCAACCCTCTCACCTACCAATGTGCTGGGATTATAGGCTTGAGCCACAGCACCTGGCGAGGGCACTTTGAATAATAAAGTTAAGGATAGTTATGGTGGTTCATGCCTGTAATTCCAGCACTTTGGGATGCTGAGGCAGGATAATTGCTTGCGTCCAGGATTTTGAAATAAGCTTGGGCAACGTGTGAGACTTCATCTCTTCAAAAAATTTAAAAATTAGCCAGGTGTGGTGGCAGGTGCCTGTAGTCCCAGCTACTTGAGAGGCTGAGGTGGGAGGATTGTCTGAGCCCAGGAGGTTGAGGCTGGGGTGAGCCATGATCGTGTCCAGCCTAGGCAATGGAGTGAGAATCTGACTCAAAAAATACATATGTATAATAATAATAATGGTAATACCATATGTTAGTCTAATCCATTTCGAAGAAATAAGAAGAATCTCAGAAACCAAACTCTTAACTTTCTTTTTCTTTTGTAAATTGTGTTTCCTATGACTTGTTAAGAAATATAGTTAGCTCCTTATACTTCCTAAACTGACCTTTAGAAATGTCATATAAATAATCATAGTCTTATCACAATATATGACTTATTTTTAGTGGAATAATATGATTCAGACCAGCACTACTGAGTAATAACTAAAAATAAAGATCATATTAAGTTTTTGAAACAGTACACCATTCCGAAATCTATCCTTTTAAGCTATAATACCCAGATTACAAATGTATAAATTAATTTAGGAAGATGGAAATTTCTCAGTTGGAATAGATGATTTATCCTATTTTCATGGCAAATATTGTTTAAACCAGGCAAAAGACTGCAAAGGATATGCTATCACATTTCATACTGAGATTAATATTCTTTCTTGTAGAATTGAATGTATCAATTTCTAGCTACGGCACAATTAGCATTCTAACCAAAAACCTTTTAAATGAATGACTTACATGTGACGCTTTTAATTTTACTAGGAAAGTACCCTTTCCTCCCCAGTAAGATGTTCAAATTAGTCCATAGAATTCATTCGGCCAAAAAATAGTTATAGCAACTTCATTTGATAAGCTGGAATAAAATGACCATAATGTACTGTTTCCAGTGGAAATTAACATTCTCTTCCCTTTTGAATACAACCAGTTCGGTAATTCAATGTATTAATTATTTTAATACAAAAGATACTTTCTTTTTTTTAACTTTCAAGTTGAAAAGCTCTTTTTGAATGCTTCTACTGAAGGGAGCCAGGTTGATGTTGAAGGGAATTCTTAAGCTGGCCTCTTCTTAGCTGTTAACAGCGAGTCTGCAGGAATGATGCATTCGTCTGATGCAGACAGACCTGCCTTGTCGTTGAAACACAGTCATAGGCTTTCCTGCATGTCAAGGCTCTGCTTTAATAACTGGTGCTTATTTAATCGAGACAAATGCGGCTCTCTAAATGATTGGCAGCTGAAAGTCTGACAGATCCGTCAGCTGTTATCTTCAAATGAGAGTGAAATCTAGTAGCTTGACCCTGTGCGGGGACGGCAGAGCGTGAAGGCCACACGTGTGTGCATCTTCAAATGGGTGCAGTAGAGCTGCTTTTCCCAGTCGTACATGGGAGACCGATTTTTCAGTGTTCATCTGTTTTTATTCTTTTGAAAAATGTGTCACCGGATGTAGTTTAATATCGGGAAAACTCCAGGCATGTACCTCAGCAGGAACTTGAATTTTGCATGTTATTTTCTCCCTTTTAGTAGATATGTTTGGTGCAATGGAAGAGATAAATAAGGGAGAATACAAGACTCACCTTTTGGTCCTATTTTTACTTTCTGTTTATATTTTGTCTATACTTTGTAAACAATTGAGGGCTTTTTTTTTAGGTCTTTGGTTTTTGATATGAGAATTCAATGTTTCTAATGATATGAATATGGTAATTTGCTTTTAATAACACAGTTGCTTTTGGACGTTCTTTTTTGGAAACTGATTTTAGTAGGAGGTGTGTTTCCGTATCACTAAATGACAATGTTCAGATAAGTGTGCATATTTCTCAGTTATAGCAGTCATTTATTAATCTCTGAGTACACCTCAAACAGTAAGCTGTGTGCTGTATTTTTTAAAAATGCGTAGTTTTGGGCAACCTTCTTTTGGGTCCCCTCCTGCTGTGGGAAGTTTTCTGTCTTCTTAGTAAACTCCTACTTTCTACAAAAACAGGGTATTTTTATTTTTCACAATAATTCTTTGAGAAGTGAATTATTGTCTCATGTGAAAGTTGAGTAATACACTATTGGTCACAGGGCAAATAAGGGACTTGCATTTGATTTCAATGCTCTGTTTGTTAATAATACTTTTTTTCTCCCTATGTAATCACAGGAATGAGAAGACGTTTTACACATCCTTAAGTATATTTTTAGGAATTGTTGAATCAGTCAGACAATGTCAATTTTATGGCATATATCAAGATGATATTATCTTGAAACAGGAACAGAAATTATCACTACCTGTCATAGAAAGTGAGTTGAATATGTTTTAAACTAATTTTCATGCACTGAAAATCAAATTGTTCATGTAGAGTTGTTATTTGCTACTTGATGTAATAAAACTGTTCCAAAAAGTCTGTTGAAGAAACTGTATAGTGTCATTTCCATGTGCATAGATATGTGTGTTATGCTTGCTAGACCTATTTCTTAAAATTCTTTTGTCCTTTTCTTTTTTTGTTAATTTTGTATTTTAAAGATGTGGGGTACAATTCAGGGTTAGGTATACAAATGTTCATTATGCAAGTACCCTTGTTAACGAGGTGTGTGCCCAACACCTCCATCCCTGCCTAAACCTATTAGTCTTTAGCACTCAAAGTAATAGTAAGAAGTAAAAATGCCAGCAGTTGAGTCTTAGTAAGTAAACTAGTATGTTAATTTGGCACAGTATAGATTAAAATTATAGAAAGACCATAAAGGATTGAGCTAGACAGTGCGAGATGTAAAGCTTATTTAAACAGATTGCGTAGGGAAGAGGAAAAATCTGAAACAAAATGGTTGGCACAGGCGAGGGGTTGTCAGTTATAGCTTATTATAAGGAGACCTGGAACTGGGCAGGTAGAAGTTACTCTAAGGACTGAGGTTGCAACGGGGTAGCACTGCACGTGCAGAAGTGTGAGCAGTTGTTGAAGTCAAGACAACTAGGCCCTTGGTATGTGAGGTGGTTGTGAGGCATAAAGCTAGGTGTCTTTTTATTGTGCCAGAAAAATTTTAATTTGAAATTCTCTAGTTTGCAGAGGAAACTAAATGTCTGGGATCTCTATTTCTTTTCATTAAAATACGTTGATTAATTTTTAACTAACTTGTTTATACTTTCACTAAAGACATTTCTTCCTTTTATCTACCTTGAAAAGTTAACGCCATGCTTTTACTGTAAATGTCTTATTCTTATTGCTCATTTAAGTGCATATTCTTTGAAGACTCAAACTATTTCATTTTCTATCACCACTGACAAGAAGAAGCCCAGGTGGAACTAAAATTACATTTCCCTGCTAAACTCCATTCTTAAGTCTTAGACTCATCTCTGATTTAGGCCTGGTTGCATATAGAAAATTGAGAAAACGGTTATCGAACACCCCACTTCACAGAGTCTGATGGATAAATATGGAATCCAGTGTTCTTCTGCAAACATGCTTGTGCTATGGACTACCTGGTTTCCATTTCCACAAAGGCTCCAAGCAAGGAAAATTGTTTCCTTGCTTTGGAAAAGAGTCATATTTTTCTAACATTCTTCCAGCATCTTCTGTTGATTGATTTTTTTGTAGTCCTAACTAGAATATTAAGCTCTTATTAACATATATTTGTATTCATGCTAAATTAAAATTTCCTAATTTAACAATATTCATCGAGTTTATACAGACTATGTTTTGAATTTTTATATCATCAGACATTCCAAGCCCAAAAGACTATTTTCAAATTGTCACAATTTAAGTGTCTTCTATTATTTTGTCTCCTCCCTCAACACCCACACGCAGTTGTACAGGCCATGTAGTCTCTCTTCTTATGGAGCCTTGTGTTTGCTTAATGCTGAGATAGTTTCCTATGCATACAAGAGAAGAAATAGTTTTATTTAGCTAAATTGGTAAATTACAACATAAAAAAGTATTTTTTTTTAATGCATATAACACAAATTGGCTAAAATTTACATGTACAATCTAGTGGCTTTTGATATTATGAATATAATATAATAGTATTGAACCTCTAAATCATAATTTAATAGAACAGAATTCTATTTGCATGTAACAGAAACATTGAATTGCTAAAACCATAGTTTAATTCAGAAGTAATCAAATTTTGTATCTGAGTTCTCATTTTTTATGATTGATAATTTAACCTTAACAGTTTGAAAAGAAAAAAATTTTAATGTAGAATTTAACAAAAACATAATATTCTCCTAATATGTAAGGAGGATGTATGCTCCTTCATATGGAACAATACAAACATTTACTAAAGTCCTTCATCCTTATTTTATCATGACTTAACAACTAAGTTTTTATAAAAAATTGGACAAAAATGTTTTTTAATAAATAAAAGAAAATAAAATGACAGAAAATGATAAATAATAATAGTAAATAATACTATTTATCATAATAATAGTCAATAATAGTTTTGAAATATTTTAATGTAAATCTAACAATGCATTTTATGTAATTAATTTACACTATATTACTAGCAATTTAACTAGAGATTCAAGATGGGATTATAGGCAGGGAGAATAGTCTTTTTTTTTTTTTTTTTGAGTTGGAGTCTCATTCTGTCGCCCAGACTGGAGTGCAGTGGCCGCTCCCGGCCACCACAGCCTCGACCTGCTGGACTCTGGCGATCCTTCCACCTCAGCCTTCCAAGTAGCCGGAATTATAGGCGCGCGCTACAACACCCGGCTGATTTTTTGGTTTATTGTAGAGATGAGATCTCACCTGCCCAGGCGGGTCTCAAACCCGCGGGTTCAGGCAATCCACTCACCTCAGTCTCCCAAAGGCGCGGGATTACAGGCTGAGCCACTGAGCCCGGCTTGGAGAATAGTCTTTTTTATACAGTATCAGTAATGCTGACTATATAGCTAAGTATGTAGTAGGTCCTCAGCAAAAATGCTTTAGAGAAATAAATAATCTAGAGGATATATGATAAATCAATATTTAATGCATTTGCATCAGATATTCAATACGTCACAGGGAATTTGGATATCAAACCCTTAAAGATTAAGCCATTTGAGATAGGATATTATCTATTAACACTATGAG
Organism: Carlito syrichta; assembly: GCF_000164805.1. NCBI lineage: Eukaryota > Metazoa > Chordata > Mammalia > Primates > Tarsiidae > Carlito > Carlito syrichta. Next base: position 98,572 of record NW_007246687.1, on the reverse strand, counting down.
TCCAAATAAACAGATAGATGAAGGCCTTTAGTAAAAATACACTACTATATATTTTAAATAAACTTTAATTTTTAGAATATTTAATGTAGAAATTTATAGAAAAATCTCCAAGATAGTACAATTAGTTTCATATACCCTGTATCAAGTTTTCCCATTTTTACTATCTTGTATTTGTAGGATACATTTGTCACAATTAGCAAATCAGTATAGAAACATTATTATTAACTGAAGTCCATACTTTTTATTCAGATTTTCTTACTTTCTACCTAATGTCCTTTTCTGTTCCAGCATTCCATCTAAGATACGCTATGACATTCAGTCCTTAGGGTTCTGTAGGCTTTTCTTGGCTGTTGCAGTTTTTTAGATTTTTTTTTTTAAATAACTTTGAAAGTTGTTAGGAGTACTGGTTATATATTTTGCATCATGTCCCACCATTGGGATTTGTCTAATTTTTTTTCTGATTATATTGAGGTGATAAATTTTTAGTAGAGAGAGTCATAGAGGAAAAAAATGCCATTTTAATCAACTCATATCAAGGGTAGATACTATCAACATGATTTATCACTGTTGGTGTTGACCTTGACCACTTGGCTATAGAACTATTTGAACAATTTCACCACTGTAAGGATACTCTTTACTCTTTCCCCTTTCTATGATGTACTTTTGAAGGAAGTCACTACAGTTGGTTCCCAGTATTCCATGCGTTTCATACCAATAGATTCAACCCATGGTGGATCAAATAATATTTCTTTAAAAAAGCAATAAAAATAATATTGGAAAAATAAAACTAATACAAATAAAAAAATACAGTATAACAACTATTTACATAGCATTTACATTGGATTGGGTACTTTTTTTTTAAGTTGCGGTCTCATTCTGTTGCCCAGGCTGGAGGGCAGTGGCATGCCCACAGCTACCGCAGACTTTACCTGCTGGGCTCAGGCGATCCTTCCACCTCAGCCTTCCAAGTAGCTGAAACTACAGGCATGCACCACCATGCCTGGCTGATTTTTTGATTTATTGTAGAGATGAGGTCTCGTCAAGTTGCCCAGGCTGGTCTCTAACTCATGGGCTCAGGCAATCCTCTCACCTCGGCCTCCCAAAGTGCTGGGATTATAGCCGTGAACCACCATGCCCGGTCTTGTTATCGATTTAAAACAGAAGGTTATAACAATAAGATAGAATGGATATTATCTATTATTACTATGAGTTCAAATAAACAGATGAAGAACCTTCGTTAAAAACACAGCATCACATGTTTTAAATAAACTTTATTTTTTTGAGTTTTTAACTTTGGTGTTGTGCTTCTCACTCTTTGCATGCCAGGTATCTATATATTTACTTAAGATTTTGTTGCAAGAGGGATTTATCTCTTCTTATTTGTGTATTTATATATTTGCTTGTATCATTCTGGGCTCATGGATATTTATTTTACACATTGGCTTATAATCCACTTCTACTTTATTGATTTAATTGATCCAATTGTTCTTGCTTTGGTTGTGAGGAGTTCTTTTTTTTTTTTAGTTTCTGCATACTTTGGACATACCACCATCATTTTGTGTAGGTATTTATTGATTGATTGATAACTTGTTTGTATAGCATTTCCATATTTTCTGACACTACCAGGTGCGCCAAGATCATCTTGTGTATTTTGTGCCACCAGTTTAAAATTAGCCCTTTCTCCAAGGAGCTCTAATCTTTTTATGTAAAGAATAGAATTAGAAACCAAGGTTCAGTTGCTAGGTATGGTTGTTGTCATGAAGATGACATTGCTTCTAGGATATTTCAACTGACAGAGCAAAGAAATATATGTGTACATACTAACCCATGTATACACACAAGTCTACAAATACTTCTGTATGTATCCATCTGAACTTCTATTAAGCTAAATTTGAGTTCATACTTTGGTCTCCTACTTTTTTCCATTGCTGCATGGATCAGTCTAGCCTCCTTTGGCTTCTCTGTAATTTTTTTTTTTTTTTTTTTTTTTTAGTTGGAGTCTCACTCTGTCACCCAGGCTGGAAGGCAGTGACATGCTGTTGGCCACTGCAGCCTAGACCTGCTGGGCTCAGGTGAGTCTTCCATCTCAGTCTTCCAAATAGCTGGAACCAAAGGCAGGCACCACCACACCCAGCTAATTTTTTGATTTTTAGTGTACAGATGACGTCTCGCCAAGTTGCCCAGGCTGGTCTTGAACCCCTGGACTCAGGCAGTTCTCTCGCCTCGACCTCCCAAAGTGCTAAGATTACACTTATTATTCAATACCAGCATACTTGTACAGCAATAGCAAAATTAACACATAGACTCATAGGATACACCTTTATCAACGAGAGTACGGCACTTATGTATAGTTTCTTTTGTCTTTGGTTTTGCATATGCCATTCATTTCCAAAGCAGATTAGGTCAACACATTTTCCCCTATTACCTTTATTGAGGTTTTCTCAGACATTTTTCATATAGTAAAAATGTGTTGTTATATTCTGCATTTTTTCCTGATTCCTCCTAAGGAACTTCCTAGATTTTTTTTTTAATTTGCATACATTAAGATTCACTCTTTTAGCTATAAAGTTTTATTGGTTTTGATAAATAGAATAATGTCTCCATCAAAACGGTATGATGCAGGTTAGATTCACTATCTTAAAACATCCTCTTTGCGTCACTTATTTTTATTTTTTGAGTCAGAGTCTCACTCTGTCACCCAGGCTGGAGTGAAGTGGCATGCTCACGACCACCGCAGCCCTGACCTGCTGAGCTCAGGAAATCTTTCCACCTCAGCCTTCCAAGTAGCTGGAACTACAGGCATGCGCCACCACGCCAGGCTAATTTTTTGATTAACTGTAGAGGAGGTCTTGCCAAATTGCCTAGGCTGGTCTCAACCCCCTAGACTTAGGCATTCCTCTTGTCTCAGTCTCCCAAAGTGCTGGGATTACAACAGGTGTGAGTCACTGTGCCCGGCCCACATCACCTATTAAAAGGCTCCTTGGCAATCAGAAATCCCTGGATCCTACTAATGTTTTTACTGCTTCCATAGCTTTGACTTCTCTGGTAGATTATGTAACTGAAGTCTCACAGTATGTAGTAATTTCAAAGTGAATTCTTTCACATATCAGTGTGCATATTCAGTTGATCCATGTCTTTTTGTGGCTTGATAATTCATTTTTTCCTGCTGATTAACACTTTGTTATATGAATGTGTCATAGTTTATTCATCTATTCAATAGACATTTAAGTGGTTTTCAGGTTTTGGGTAGGAATAAAGATGCTATAAATATGCAAGTACCAGTTTTTCTGTGGAGAATACATTGCGAAATTAGTTGAGAAAATACCTAGATCTCTATTGCAGCATCATATGATTATATTTAGATTTGTCAGAAATTCCAAACTATTTCCCAAGTCTTCCATTTTGTATTCTCTCAAGTATTCTTTCCATAAATTGGTAATATTGGGGTTTTCTTTTAAGTCCTCCTAATAACTGAGTAGTGGTATTTTGTTGTTTTAAGTCACAACTTCTTAACCACACGTAAAGTTGAGCATCTTCTTAAGTTTACCATCTGTATGTCTTCTTTGGTGAAGTGTTTAAACTGCTTTTTTACCCATTTTGTAATTGGGTTGTTTGATTTCTTGCTGTGGAGTTTTAAAAGTTCTTTGACTATCTTGGGTCCAAGAACTTTATCAAATATGTCTTTCTAAAATATTTTCTTTCAGTCTGTGACTTGTCTTTAGATTCTCATATCAGCATCTTTCACAGAGCATAGATTTGTAATTTTAATAAAGTCCAACTTATCAATTGTTTTACTCTATATAGACTGAGGCTTTGGTGTTTCAGCGACAATCTCACCCTTAACCCAAAGGTCATCCAGATTTTCTCCTATGTTTGATTTCAAGAGTTTTATATGTTTGCATTTTAAACTTATTTTTTTATGATCCACTTTGAGATAATTTGCATGAGCGGTATAAGTTTTATGTCTATGTTTCCTCTGTATTTTGGATATTGAATGTTCAATTTTTCTGGTAATATTTCCTGAGAAGACTAACTTTCTCTATTGAATTGCCTGTGATCCTCTATCAAATTGACTGTATCAATTGACTGTATTTTTATTGTCTGTGCACTCGTTCTTCTCATCCATTGATTAATATTTCAATTATTTTCTCAATACCATGTTGTCACAATTAATGTAGCTTTTTTCTAAATCTTGAAATTGGCAGTCCAAGTCCATCAATTTTGATCTTCTGTATTATTTTGCTGGGTATTATGGGTTGGGTTCTTTGTCCTTCCACATTAACTTTAGGATCAGTCTGTCAAAATCCACAAAATAATATTTATGATTTTGATCGACATAGTGTTAAGTTTATAGATCAAGTTGGAAAGAATTGATATCTAACAATATTGAGTCTTCTAATCCATAAACATGGAATATCTTTCCACTACTTAATACCTTCTTTGATTTCTTTCATTAGAATTTTGTTGTTTTGTATATATTGATGCTGTACATATGCTGATAAATTTAAAGTTAACTATTTTATTGTTTTGGTGTTATTATTGTTGGTATTTTAAAATTTCAAATTCAAGCTGTTTATTGATAAAGATGGAAAAGGTATCTGTGGTTTTATAATAACCTCAAATACTAAAGTTTTGCATGACTTGTTAATCAGGCACAGTAGATTTCAAGTTAATTATTTGTTTTTTAAGTATAGACAAGTTTGCTATTCATGAAAAAAAAGGATAATTTGTCTTTCTTTAAATAGTATACCTTTTATTTCATTTTCTTGCATGAATACACTAGCTAGGCCTTCCAATAAAATGCTGAATAGGAGTAATGAGAGAGAACAAGCTTGCATTGTTGTTCATTTTAGAGAAAAAGCGTCTGGTGTCTCACCATTTTGTATGATGTTAGCTGTAGGTTTGGTAGATGTTCTATTTCAAGTGGGGGAAACTGCTCTCTTTCTCCCCTTAGTTTTCTGAGTTTAGCTAAAATCATCAACAGACAATTTTTGTATCCTGTTGATGCTGTGCAATACATTGATCGATTACCATCACTAGAATGTTGAATCAGTCTTACATACTGGAATTAATCCCACCTGATGATGGTGCATAATTATTTTAATCTAGTGCAGACTTTGTGTTGCTGATATTATCTGGAAGACTTTTACAACTATGTTTGTGAGAGAAATCCTTTTGTAGTTAGACTGCATTTTAACATCTTTATACTGCTTAGGTATTAATGTATTGCTGGTATCATAAAATGAGTTTAAAAGTTCTCATATTGCTTTTATTTTTTGGAAGTGATTGTTAGGAATTGGTATCATTTTTTCTTTAATTGTTTGATAGAATTGACTATGAAACCCTCTGAGCCTGGTTATTTTTTCTATAAGCTATTAATTAGTGGATTTATTTATTTATTTATTTATTTATTTACTTATTTATTTATGAGTCAGAGTCTCTGTCTCCAGGCTGGAGTGCAGTGTCACACTCAGAACCAGCCCAGCATCGACCGGCTGGGCTCTGATGATCCTTCTGCCTCAGCCTTCCAAGTAGCTGGAACTGCAGGAGCATATTACCATGCTCGGCTAATTTTTTGATTTATTGTGGAGACAATGTCTCACCATGTTGCCTTTCTTGAATAGATACAGGTCTATTCAGATGATCAATTTCTCTTATGTGAGTTTTGCCTGATTATGTCTATAGAGAAGTTGATCCATTTTGACTAAGTCAGCATATTTGTGGGCATAGAGCTGTTAATGGTATTCTTTTATCATTTTTCATGTCCATAAGATCAGAAGTGGTGATCCCTCTTTTAGTTCTGATATTCGTAATTTGTGACTTTTCTCTCTTTTTTTTTAATTGGATTGCATGACTGGAGGTTTATTCGTTTTACTGATCTTTTCAAAGAATCAGTGTTTTTTATTTCATTGGTTTCTTCTACTTATTTTCTTATTGCAAATTTTATTGACTTCTGTGCAATTACCATTATTTCTTTTCTTCTGCTTGACTTAGGCTAAATTGTTCATCTTTCCTCAATTTCCTAAGTTAGAGCTTTAGTTACTAATTTTAGTTTTTTTTCTACTTTTCGAATATATGCATTTAGTTCTACAAATTTCTCATATTACTTATTTTCCATAAATTTTTAGCTGTTATTTTGTATCATCAAGTTCAAAACATGTTTTTAAAAAGTTTTTCTTGAGAATTCTTCTTTTAGAAGAGTGCTATTTAATCTCTAAATATTGCATTTCCCATCTATCTTTTTGTTATCAATTTCTATTTTTTTTTTTTTTGGCATTGGAATCTCCCTCTGTGGCCCAGGCTGGTGTGCAGTGGCACGCTCATGGCTTCCACAGCCTCCACCTCCCAGGCTCAGGCAATCCTTCAGCCTCAGCCTTCCAGGTAGCTGGAACTACAGGGAGCAGCCACTACACCCAGTTAATTTTATGATTTATTACAGAGACAAGGTCTCTCCATGTTGCTCAAGTTGGTCTTGAATCCCTGAGCTCAGGCAATCCTCTCACCTCCGCCTCCCAAAGTGCTGGGATTACAGATGTGAGCCACTGTGCCTGGTTTGTTATTAATTTCTAATTTAATTTTCTTGTGGTCTGAGAACATACTTTGCATTGTTTCTATTCTTTAATATTTTGGGTGTGTATTTTCTGGCCTAGGTGGGTGTGTGTATGTGTATGTGTGCGCGCGTGTGTGTGTGTGTGTGTGTGTGTGTGTGTGTTTTGGTGAATATGCCATGTGAGCTGGAGAAGAATGTGTATTCTTCTTATTCTTGAATGGAGTATCAGTGAAATGTCAATCAGATTATTTTAATAGTGCTGTTTAGGTCTATTATATCTTTTCTGACATTCTACTTGCTTGAACCATAATTTACTGAATGAAGGGCGCTGAAGTATCCCACTCTAATAGTGGATTTATATATTTCTCATCACAGTTCTTTCAGTTTTTACCTCACATATTCGGGCACTTATTATTAAATGCATGTACATATAGGATTGCAAAATCTTCTTATAGAATTAACCTATTTACCATGATGTTATCATCCTCTTAATCTCTGATAATTCTTATTGTTCTTGAGCTTGCTTTGTCTGAAATTAATATAGCCAACTCCAGCTTTAATCTGATTAGTGTTAGCATGGTAAATATTTTGCCATCCATTTAACCAATCTAAGACTTTACATTTAAAGTGGGTTTCTTATAGATAACATAATACCGGGCCTTTTAAAAAATCCACTCTGATTATCTTTGTCTTTAATTACTGTATTTAGACCATTCATTTTGAAAAGGAGTACTGACACAGTTGAATTAATATCTACCATGCTTGTTACTTTTGTTCTCATACATTCATTTCTGACTTCTCTCATTTAAATTGAGCATTTTATATGATTCTGTTTCATCTCTAGGCATATCAGTATACTTAAAACATTTTGGTGAATACTCTCATATTCATTTTAAGCAAATATAGACCAATTTTCAAATAATACTTCCTGCTTTAAAATTAGTGCAAATATTTTATAAGATAGTATTCCCAATATTTTTTCCTAGTCCTTATGATTCTTCTTGTTATTCATTTCACTTACATATATGTTACATGTTCCCAATTGATTGTTACTATCATAACTTTAAGCAACCAGTTAAATTTTAGATTAAGAAAAATAAAAGTAAAGTTTAATTTACCTTTATTCCCTCTCTCATGTTTACTTATGTAAATTTGAATTTCTGACCCATGTCATTTTCCTTCTCGCTGAAGATCATTTTTATCATTTCTTACTTTAATTTAGCAGATCTTGGTTCAGGCTTATTGGACTTACCTGTCTCTCCAGATTTTGGAGTGGTAAATTGTCCAAAGGCCTCCTTTCTACATCTCTGTAAATATGGGGAGTGAATAAGATGCTGTGGAATAGTAGAGAATTTTTAATTTTTACTATATACCCTCTTGTACTATCAAATATACAACTATGTGTTTGTGAATTTTAACTTTGAAAGGGCCTAAATTCACCTGTCTAGTTGTAATAAATTATTGTAATTTTATGTTGCTTCCATGTCCAATGTTTGACCTTCAACATACCAGACAAGTATTATTCACCCTTGACACAGTCTTCATTTTTTTCCCATCTACCAGTTTCTAAATGTGTTTGACACAAATATCTGCCTTATGTAACTGCCTCCTGGTGACCAGCTCCCTATGGAACAGCTAGATACAACCTCCTTGACTTGTCCAATGACCCTACCCAAGCATAAACTATGCAGAAATGCCATCGTGACACACCCACTCTCAGTCACAGCATGCCTCTGTGGAGTTAGTGCTTGCTTGTTTTAAACTCCCCAATTAGACCATCCCACAGAAAACCTGCTTGGCTCTCCATACTGGCTTTTATTGTCGGTCTGTTGCTCTCTCTTCCTTTTGCTCTCTAACTAATGGTTGAGCTGGGTGACCCAGATGGCATCCTCCTTTCCTTTCTCTGTGCGGTCTGCCACCCTCTTCTCTTTGAGATCTGTAGGTAATAAAACCTGGTGTGTCATTTCATGTGCTTTGTTGTGCAGCCTCTTCTGTGTCTCACCTGACTGACACACTGAACCGAACTCTCCTCGCCATCAGGGCTGTCTTAGAACATGGCTCTCTTGGTAAGAATAAACTGCAAACGGGTCAGACAAGAGCTACAATGGTGTCTGCCAGTGTAAACAATTTTCCAGTGAAAGGGACACCTGGTCCCAGGTCAGACACTTGGGTTCTAGGTCATCTGCTCACATCAAAAATTATTCTGTAAGAAGCATACTGTAAACATTCATGACCACCTCCCCTGGAGCCCTGTTGCATCAAGGTTAGAGATTATAGACATTCTAAAAGAAGACTTCAAGACAAGGTTGAAAAGAAACACTAGGTAAGAGGGACATGGAAAAAAAAAATATCCCTAGAAGCAGGAATCAAATAAATTAGACTATTTTATTCAATAACCTAAAATCTGCTTCAATGTGAAATATTATGTTATCCTCTTTCTACAGAAAATTTAAACCTGAGCCTTTTACTTTTTATATGTTCATTATTTATTATCAATAAGCAGAAGTATATTCAAATATAATTACAAAAATCAATTTTTATTTTTCAGATAGTTAAACAGTGGCTTTCCAAAGCGATAGAAGCATAGGTTTTATCACAGGTGGTTAGAAACGTTTAGGAAGTAAGATACTTTTTACATTAAAGATGAGTGATTGTGACTTTGGTTTTATTTCCTTTGCAATATTTTTCCTCCCTTTTTCCTAATAAGAAAAAAAAACAAAGGCCAGCCACATCTGATTTCATTTCTGTCCTGTTGCAGTAAAATCAAGTTCCACAGTCCTTGCTTGCTGACTCTTCTGACCCTGTGTGCTGTGAGTACCTGTGTTTCTGATCTCATATTTTTCTAAAATCCATGCTAACTAGTGTGGGAAAGAATAACTGGAAACAGCTTTAATGAAATCATACTTATGTTTAAAAAGACTACTTTCTTATTCTCTACTTTATGCATTTGATATTGTTGATCTTTAAAAATTAAATAGTTTTTGATACTGAAAATATTTTGTATTGTCTTAGTAACACCAAATACTTCTTGTCATCTCATTATTTATCCTCTCTTTTCATGAAATTGTTATTCTTAAAACTTTTTAAAGCATTGGATTGTTTTAATCATACTGTAAACTTTGTGGTCATCTTTGAGGATAAATGAGAGGGATAATTCTGTCATTCATTACCTGTTGAGCTTGAAACTCAGTTGAAAATGTTTGATGTAATAGAATGTAAGTGACATTTCTGAAAATGCTTTTTTCCGAAGTGATTGCTCTTAAGTTTTGCATTAATGTGTGAGACTCTATTAAATACAGCCAATTCTGGTATGACATTCTTATATGGATATACATACATATAAAATACTATTAACTTTTAGGAATTTTATTATGTGTGTTTATGAATTAGTGATGACCAATAAGACCATTATCGGACACTAAGTACAACTTTTTATAAAGAAATAATGTTGATACATGATCATCATTTAAATTGACAATTTTCCATATGTTCATATTGTAATTCACAATGGAAATATATGTCCTACAGATGTATGCAGTGGAGGAGGATCTGGCCAGAGAAGGCATTTAATGAGTGCGGAACTGGTTCCCTCCACCCAGCAACACACGAAAAGTATCACAGGGGCAGGGTAGAGACTTGTCACCCCATTCCCCGACCATGAACTGGACATTGTGGGAGACCATGCTGGGAAAGTAAGGGAGGAAGAGAGAGTTGGGAACGCTGAGTCAAGTCCCCCCCCACCGTCCCCTGCCCATCTCCATGCCTTGGTCATCAATTACAAGCAGCAGGGTGCAAAGATTTAAACAACTCAAGTTTCAACACCTCGCCAGATTGACTAGGAAAAAAAAAAAGGAAAAAACCCAAATAGATATGATTAGAAATGCAAAAGATGAAGTTGCATCTGACCCCAAAGAAATTAAGATTGTCAGAGATTACTATGCACACCTGTATGGAAACAATCTTGAAAGCCTAAATATAATGAAGGACTTTCTGACATCACATATCCTCCCATTGTTGAAACAAGAAAAAAACTGAAATCCTAAGTAGACCAATAGCAACTCAGGAAATCAACTTTGTCATAAGAAATTTACCTACCAAAAAAAAAAAGAGAAGCACTGGACCAGATGGCTTCCCAGAGGAATTCTACAAAAAATACAAGGAAAACTGTTACTAATCCTATCTAAATGATTCCAGGCAATCAAGAAAGATAGAATTCTTCCCAAATCAATTTATGAAGGTACTGTCACACTGATACCCAAACCTGACAAAGACCCAACAAGAAAAGAGAAATGTAGGCCAATCTCCGTGCTGAACAAACATCATCAACAAGATTATTAGCAAACATGAAAAAATCACCAGCAAATCAGATACAACAAAATATCTCAAGAATCATCCACAGTGACCAAGTAGGCTTCATTCCCAGGATGCAGGACTGGTTCAACACCCACAAGACCACAAAGGTAATTCCATATATCACTAGATGCAAAAACAAGAAACATATGACTACATCATTAGATACAGAAAAAGCTTTCTGCAAAATCCAGCATCCCTTCTTGATAAAAATTCTTGAGCACCTAGGCACAGAAGGAACATTCCTCAAAATGATAAAAGCTATCTACGATACACCACAGCAAACATATTGCTCAATGAACAAAAGTTAGAAGGAATTCCCCTGAAAATTGGAACAAGACAGGGAGGCTCACTCTTAACCCTCCTGTTCTACATAGTGTTGGAAGTCCTAGCTAGAGCAATCAGGCAAGAGAAGGAAATCAGGGGTATCCAAATAGGTAAAGAGGAAGTTAAGTTATCCCTCTTTGTCGACGATATGATCATATACTTTGAAAACCCAAAGTAGTCCATCAAACGCCTCCTTACAGTGATAAACAATTTTGTCAAAGTCTCAGGGTGCAAAAGACAATGGCATTTCTATACACCAGTAACAAATAGGCAGAGAATCAAATAAAAACCACAATCCTATTCACAATAAGCACAAAAAATTGAAATACCTTGGTATTTACCTAACCAGAGAACTGAAAGATCTCTACAATGAGAACTACAAAACATTGCTCAAAGGAATCAAAGATGATTCAAATAAATAGGAAAACATCCCCTGCTCATAGATTATAAGAATAAATATTGTCAAGATGCCCATCCTATCCAAGGCAAATTCAATGCACTACCCATCAAATTACCAAATTATTCTTCTCAGACCTGGAAACAACAATAAAGAAATTCATATAGAAACAAAAAAGAGCACGAATAGCCAAAACAATCATTAACACAAAGAACAAAATGAAAGGTATCACTTTCCAACCTTAAGCTTTACTATAAAGGCTACAATACTCAAAACAGCCTGATACTGGTATAAGAACAAGTGGTATATAGACCAATAGAACAGAATAGAGATTCCAGAAGCAAAAACCCAATTTCTTAACCAACTCATCTTTGACAAAGCGAGCAACAGCAACTACTGAGGAGAAGAGAATTTATTTAGCAAATGGTGCTTGGAAAACTGGTTGACCCCATCCAAAAGAATGAAACAAGACCCTTACCTATTGCCATATACAAAAATCAACTCTAAATGGACCAAAGACCTAAAGGTAACACCTCAAACTATAAGAAACCTAGAAGAAAATGTAGGAGACACTTAGGAGTGGATTACCACATTTTTAAAAAGAAAGAAAGAAAGGGGGGGGGAGAGAGAGAGAGAGAGAGAGAGAGAGAGAGAGAGAGAGAGAGAGAGAGAAGGAAAAAAAAGAAAAAGAAAGAGAGAGAGAGAGAGAAAAAAAGTAGGTAACAAATTCATGATTAAATCCTCAAAACCAAATGACATAAGAGGTAAGATAGACAAGTGGGACCTCATAAAACTAAAAAGCTTTGGCACAGGAAAAGAAACCATCAAGAGAGCAGGGAGACAGCCCATAGAATGGGAAAGAAATATTTGCTAATTATGTATCTGACAAGTAATATCCAGTATCTACAAGGAATGCAAATGAACTAAAAAGAAAAAAAAGGAAAAAACAAACAACCTATTAAAAAGTGAGCAAGAGACATGAATAGACATTTCTCAAAAGAAGATATACAAGCAGCCAACAAACACATGAAAAAATGCTCAGCCTCACTAATCATTAGAGAAGTGCAAATTAAAACCACATTGAAATACCACCTAACTCCAGTAAGAATGGCCATCATCAAGATTTCAAAAAGCAGCAGACTGGTAAGGGTGCAGAGAAAAAGGAACACTTCTACACTGTTGGGAGGAATGAAATTATTCCAACCTCTATGGAAAACTGCATGGTGATTTTTAAAAGAACTAGATATTGACCTTTCCTATGACCCAGCAACCTTCCTCTGGGAATATACCTGGAGAAACTTAAATCATTCTACAAAAAAGATACCTCACATGCATGTTTATTGCCACACTATTCACAGTGGCAAAAATATGGAACCAACCCTGCTGCCCACCAAAAGTGGACTGGATAAAGAAAATGGGATACATATACACAAATGGAGTATTATGCAGTCATAAAAAGGACAAAATTATAGACTTCACAGCAAACTGACTAGATGTAGAATCCACTGTACTGAGTAATCTATCACAGAACCAAAGAACTAAATACCACATTTTCTCACTCATAAGTGGGCCTTGAACATATATCACAATGCTGCAAGGGAGGGATCAGCAGTTGTGGGACACTGTCAGGGGAAGGAGGAGAGAAAGGAGGGCTTGTAGGAGACACTCTTAAAACACTTAGGAGTGTTTAGAGTGCCTGATCCTAAACCAAGGGAAATGAGGGACCCTTGGAGGTCCAATGTTCTCCTGAACATAGACCACTTATGTACCTAATCCCAACTTGTGCCCTCCCATCTCAATAATAAAATAAATAGAAAAAAACTCACATTGAATTAAAAATATATACATATATGTTCCCAAACTGGAAACTCTTAGTACTGTGTAAACTGTAGAGGATTTAAAAAGTGATGTTATTTTAACAGTGTTTTAAATTTTAGAGTCACGTTTTATTCTGATGAATTTTTGTCAAGATGTTGAGCTTTTATTTTTTGAAACTAGTTTGTCGTAAGTATTGTAGATAATGACTGTATTTATTTTCTAGGATTATTGTGAATGTGTATATTTATGTTTACTGCAAAAGGGATGTTTGTTTATATGATAATGTTGAATCTAATATTAACTGCCTATTTCAGACACTTGATAATTGCAGACACTCATGTTACATTTATCATAGTAAAGTTTTTTGTTTTGTTTTGTTTTGGGGTTTTTTTGTTTTTTAAAGAATCACCCTCATCTTTGAATGCACACTTAGGGTGTGAATAATAATGTTTTAATACAGTATGTGATTATATTAATATGTTGGTAGCAGGAAGATAATATTGATTCAATTGGGAATCTTAGGTCTTCATAAATTTATTGGGAAAATAGTCTTTTCCATACTTCTGAAGTTTTTGTTGTTGTTGTTGTTTGGTAAACAGTATCTTTCTAAAAGAAAAAGCATTAAGGTGAAATGGAAATGTATGTACATTTGCTCAAATAACCAGCGTTGTATTGTGAATACATGAATACTGTGTATCTTGCAATGAACAGGGTAGAAGTTGTTCATTTTTCAATCTGAACTAAAATGCTTTTAAGAAAAAAGAAGATTAATGATTAGATCTAAGAAGTGTATTTTTTAAAGAACCCATTTGTTACAAAGACTTATATAGAAATAGAGGTGGCTATTCTATATGTCGGTCACAACGCTTCTCAACCAGAAGTTCCAGAACTGTCTATTCTCTGCTCTCTTAAGTAGGAAAGTTGTAATCAGTAAACATTTCATCCTTTGATATGTTCACATGTTTGCAATTTATCTCTTCTCCAAATTTGGAATTTCTAGGTTGGTAACCCATTCTCGTTTCTCCTTGGAACTTAAAGTAGTGATCATGAAAAAGAATGACTTGGTTTCCTGATTTGAAAATAATGATGTGAATGAAGTATTTAATTGGGGATAGTTTGGTTTTTTCCATGAGAGCAGCATTAAATTAAAGGCCCACCTCTTTGTAATCCAAAATATAGTTTGTCCCAAATTCAGCTTTATTTTCATTCATTTTTTTTCTTATGAGTTTTCTTGTCTACAGGTTTGAAAAGACAACTCTGTACTTAACTCCAAAACAGCATAAGCTCCCTGTAATGTTGACATCTGCATTTTGGTTTTTGCCAAGCATGCTAAGTTAACATTTATGAAAATTCTTTCTCTGAGATATGGTGAAATAGTTGGATGGTACAATGGCTAGAGATCTCTGCCTCTCATTAAATATCTTTAAATATAATATTTTTTAGTTTAGTTATTATTTTTCATGATAGAGTTTGTGGTGAATTGTCATCCTTAATATTCTTTTTGGTTGTGAATGTCTCCAGGGGCCATGAATTGAATAGTAAGAACCAGACAGTCTGACTCCAGAAAAGTAGAAAGCTTTTATGAAAGTATTTCTATTTATTGCAAGGATTTCTATTTAGTGCATGGTGACCAGATAAGATAGAACACTTAGCAAGAATAATAGCATATGAGGTTAATAGTATATTGCACTAGACCCACAAAGAATACTTTTATACAAATAATTATTTGGATTGGTTTACTTTAATTTGGATATTTACAACAAAGAAAAATAAACGTGCACATCCACTGCCTGATTTATAGATTAGCTAAAAAGAAAAATGCGTTGTAAGAGGATTCTTCTGCCATAAAATTGTGGATGTTTTCAGAATCTCAGTTTTTATAGATCTGTCGTGTGGATTAATATTAAGCCTTTCCAGTGCTAATCGATGTTCCTCATTTGGGAGAGGAGGGACTAACATCACTGCGTTAAACAAGGCGAAAATATCAGAAAGTTTAGAAATTTATAGCTAAATAATGCATATTGCTCTCTCTCTCTCTCTTTTTTTTTTTGAGTTGGAGTTTTACTCTATAACCCAAGCTGCAGTGCAGTAGTATACTCATGGCTACCACAGCCTCAATCTGTTGGGCTCAGGCAGTCCTGCCACCTCAGACTTCCAAGCAGCTGGAACTTGGAACAGGCATGCATCATCACACCTAGATAACTTTTTGATTCATTATGGTGACAAGATCTCACCATCTTGTCCAGGCTGATCTCGAACCCCTGTGCTCAGATAATCCTCTTACCTCTACCTCTCAAAGTGCTGGGATTGCAGTTGTGAGCCACCACACCCGGCCTCAGATAGTTCTTGATTCATCACACGCACCCTTTGTAGTGTCACTTGCAGAGACAGCTCATATTCTTCATTGCCTCAAATGATACTTATTTTTACGTTGTTAATTTCTTAGTACCGTGAGGACTTTTAGAAAATATTTACACTAATAAGATCCTGGTTTCCTAGGAAAACATACTTAATATCTGAGAAAATCTGTGATAAAGGGAAAAAAATAAAGCACTTCAAGGCTGAATCGGTATCATATTGTATTGTTACACACCATATCAACATTTATAGGAGAGAGCTGAAGTTTTCTATGTGGCAAAATTTCATTAATGATTATTGCCTCTGTGTCTTGTTATAGAATGCATAGTTTAAAATTTTACTAAAGTTGCGAACTGAAGTTCTTCGTATTATATTATGATGATGGAAATTCACTATACTATTTAGTTCTGTACTAAGCAAATAGCCTAAATATTTTCCCACAGCCTTACCCAACTGTCTTTACTTCTCACCTGGATGAGGAATGTATTAGCTAGTGTTCTCCAGAGATAGAGGACCAATACATAGAGTGCACATATATGTAAGAAGAGATTTATTTTAGGGAATTGGCTGACACAATGATGGTGGCTGGCAATTCTGAAATCTGCAGGGTGGGTCAGCAGTTTGGAGATCCAGGAAGGGGTGATGCTGTGGTTCAAGTCTGAAGGTCCTCAGGCTGGAGACCTGGGAAGAGCCGATGCAGTCCAAGACCAAAGGCAGCTGCTCAGAATTGTGTATTGTCAGAGAGGTTGGTCGTTGGTTCTTTTCATGCCCTCAACTGATTGGCTGAGGCCCGTGTTTAGTATGAAGGGCATTCTGCTTTACACAGCGTCTACCAATTTAAATGTAAAGCTCATCCAAATACACTCTCGTGGAAACAGCCCAGATAATATTTGGCCAAACATCTGGGCTATGTGACCCAACCAAGTTGACACAAAAATTTAACCTTACAAGCACATTTGTATATTTTCTCTGTGACTTAATGGACAATGACTAAAACAACAAAAAGGGGGAAATAAAAACAAAATATGATTATGTCATTCCTTTTCTCCAATTTTTAGAACAGTTGACATAACAGAATGCAGATCCAACTTTTCTTTCATTTCACACAAGATGGCTTGTAAGTTCTTTAAAAAACACATAAAGTACAAAAAATATTAGTCATACTATACTTAGGGAATAACAAGCCACTATTGTCTAGGTTTTAATGCAACGACTTACCTAAGTTGCATTATAGCACAAATTAAATACAAGCACATTTTCTTCATATATAAACTGTATAGTGCCATTTCTAAAAATGTTTATGATAGAATTTGGTGGGATTAGTTCTCTAATATACCTTGACAAGACAGAGAAACAGCTTGAGTATATTTGCAGGGTCTGCATATAAGTTCATTCCAACATATTTTTAAGCACATTATCCTGCTAAAGATAATGACAAAGTGAAGTTGAGAATTTTGCTTGAATTTACTCATGAAAAGCTGTAAATATCTAAACCCCTGTACATATATCTTTTTCTTCTTCTCCTTTGTAGTGAATGTTGATATAATGTCTTTGTATTTTTATAACTTAAAAAATACAAAATAAATAAGTAATTGTGGCAACTGCAACAAGTGCTAGTGACTCTATCAAACATTGACTATCACATTCAAACATCATAAAGACAGTGCAACTCTTGATGTAAGATTGGACAGTCTAAGTCACCAAGCCATGACTTAAATGAGATATTTTTAAGTGACACAAGAATATCTCACCTGCATATCTAGGAAAGAAGAGAGAGGACATGGAATTATGAGGTCATCCTTTAATGTAAGTAACTGGTAGTAAAAGAAATTTGTGGGAAATCGACAAATGTATGTTGAGTAAGTGATGGGGAGAACCTCACACTTTTTTGAACCATTGAGTCACAATCTAGCAACAGTAGAAGGCACAGGACTTTGGAAACTATGCTGCTGCAATAAACATATTATTTGTCAATTTTGTCCTTTAGCAATTCTGCATGAAATTCCCTAATCCATAACTGTAAGACAACTTACTCTTTTCACATAATTAAGAAATATAAAGGTAAATGGAACTATTTGAAGCTTGAGCCATAAATACATTTAGTTTCAGCTGTTGCTTCACTTTTCCTGGTCAATAGATGGAGAACTAATATAGAAGAGAGATGATTAATATTGTTTTCTTTTTCTTTTCTTTTCTTTTTCTTTTTTTTTTTTGAGCAGAGTCTCACTCTGTCACCCAGACTGGAGTGCAGTGGCTGCTCCGGGCAACCACAGCCTCGACCTGCCGGGCTCCGGCGGTCCTTCCGCCTCAGCTTTCCGAGTAGCCGGAATTACAGGCATGCGCTACCATGCCCGGCTGATTTTTTGATTTATTGTAGAGATGAGGTCTCACTGCCCAGGTGGGTCTCGAACCCATAGGCTCAGGCAATCCACTCACCTCAGCCTCCCAAAGGCGCGGGATCACAGCCTGAGCCACCGAGCCCAGCTGATGAATATTGTTTTCATTTTGCATTGTTAGACTAGCCGTCAGAATGTCCTTTGAATTATAAATGACTAGCAACCTCGAAAATGCAGTACAAAGAACAGAGAAGCTACCCCATCAAGCAATATATGTGTCTTAAGCGTGCTGAGACCCTTTTTACCATTTGTAGATTGGTCAGTCTTCGAGAATATGTAAAATTCACTCAACTTCAGTTTTCTTCTCTGTAAAATTTTTCATAATGCCTTCTATATAGTATTGCTATAAAGTTTACAATAGGTAAGTGTACAAAATGTTGGTGCCGTGTGTGTATGTGTATGTGTTTGTGCGCCATGTTCCAGGAAAAGGACACACAGCAATAAACAAAAGAGTTCAAATTTCTGCACTCAGGGAGCTTTCTTATTGGGGGAGAACTGTAGATAAAACAAATAATTAAATGGCTGATTAATGGCAGAAAGCACAAAGAACAAAAATAAAGCAGGCTCAAATAAATAGGCACAGCTATCTTCCAAATGTGTGTGTGTGTGTGTGTGTGTGTGTGTGTGTGTGTGTGTGTGTGTGTGTGTGGTGTGTGTGTGTGTGTGTGGTGGATTCTATTTTAAGTGCTGTGGTCAGAAAATACTTTACTGAGGAGGTGTCAAGACCTCAAGAGAAAAGAGTCCATTGCATATTTAATAATCAGAAAAGCAGCCACGAGCCCAGGGTATATGGAGAGTAAAGACAGAGAGGGCAATAGATGAGGTCAGAGATTCCAAAATCAGAGCATATCCAGCATTTTTGGCTACTCTGAGGAATACAGTTTCATGCTGAGTTCCATGGACAGCCACTGGAATCTTTTGATTAGGGAAAAAAATCACTGATACACATTTATAAAGAATCATCTGGAAACTCTACTGGGAGTAGACTGAAGGTAAGAAAGTATAGAAACACTACTTAAGTGTTGGCTATGATGATTGTATCATCAACCGTCACTGCTTTTATATGTGTGTGTGTGTGTGTGTGTGTGTGTGTGTGTGTATGTGTGTGTGTGTGTGTGTTGTGGCTTAGCCTGTAATCCCAGCACTTTGGGAAGCCGAGGAGAGAGGTTGTCAGAGGCCGGGAAACTTGGTGAAAGCTCATCTCCACAATAAATCACAAAAAACTGGCCAGGAGTGGTGGCGTGCACCTGTAGTTCCAGCTACTTGGAAGGCAGAAGCTGAAGGATCACCTAAAGGCTGTGGGTGGCCATGATTGTGCCACTGCACTCCAGCCTGGGCGACAAGAGTAAGACTCCAACACCAAAAAAAAAAAAATAACATATATATATATATGTGTGTGTGTGTGTGTGTGTATATATATATATATATATTCAACACATGTTTACTTTATGTAAAGTAAATAAAGTTGAGTGATATAATACAAAGTGCCTTCTCATGAAGAGTAATGTTAGTTTTTTATTTGTTAATTTAGCAGACCCTTCCTATTTGTTCATGTTTTTTCCTATTATAACACTTCTAGTTTTTGGTGGCAGCTATTTCAAAAGTAACCGAAACAATAGTAGAAGTTGTACCAACATTTCTGTGTACTTTAAAAATATTTTACCATCAATATTTCTGAAGATTTCTTATTTCTTTCAGCAGATAAACTAGATAAAAGGAGATCTCATGCTTCTAATTTCACCCATTGTGAACCACCAAAAATGGTACCTCCCTCCTGTTTTCTCGTTGCCATTATCTGTAACCTTACAACACAATTTTTTTTTTATGTCTTGCTTTCAGACCACTGGAGTTTTACAAAGACATTAGTGATTTTATATGCCTCAACAATGACTTCTATTCAGTCGAAATATATAGCTATTATTTGTATTATATTAACATTTATGCTTTTAGATCTAAAACATGTAATTTAAATCCATTGGTGACAGTGAAAGGGTATGTACAATTATATGTGTATTTATTTAGCCAAAGATCAATAAATGCTGAATGATACTTCATGTAGATGTAATCTTATCTGTGGCTTTCCAAAAACTATCTCCTATGAATTTGCACCACAGAATCAATATTTATGTCTGTCGTTGTGCTGACTGATTTATGTTTTGATACAGATTGCACCCCAGCATCTCAAATGCAGCCCATGAAGAAAGTAATCATCTGTCAATGTACTAGGTGTATTTGGAAAGTTTACATTTAATTACTAACAAAAGGCCAGGTGGGAACAAAAGTAGTTCGGTCTTTATTGTTATATCTGTTCAACCAATTAGTACAAGAAATAGACTAAAAGCCTATTTGACTCACTTCTGGATGAATAAATACATGGGATGCTTACATTCTTTAATACAATAGTAGAACATATTGGATGGGACATATTTTGATGTTCAAAAATGGTCCACTAATTGGATTTTTTTTGTATATTTAAATACCATGACATGTTTTGTGCTTTGCATGGATTTGCATGCTACATGTCCTTGAATTTCTTCAATAATTTTATGCAAATATACACCATGAAAGAATTAAAACAACTTTGGAAATGTACCATGTAGTTAGTAAAGAGACCCTACAATATTTTTCTTTCTTTCTTTTCTTCCCTTCCTTCCTTCCTTTGTTCTCTCTGTCTTTCATTTATGGGAAGGTATGATGTGTTGCATAAGCTCTCTATATTAAGTATAAAAGAGACTATAAGGGGCAAAAGGAAAATTATAGATAAAACCTTTTTATTTCGAGATATTTTATACTCAAATTATGTACATGATGAAAATGGAATTTTATATCAGGATCAACAAACAAACAAAAACACACATGTTACAGTATTACAAAGCTAGCAGTGGTAACATTTCAAAACAACATGCTTTAAGATCGGTGAACTTTTTTACTGGATAATTTGCTAGATTCCTAATAGTGAAAATTTGATTCCAGGAGTTAAAGTAGTAGTGGATTTACCTTGTTAAACAAAAATTCCCTTGTTTCTCTTTTTATTTTCTGAGAATCATGCAAATATGAAGATATTAGGATCTGTTGCATAAGAAAAAGTAAGTAGAAATATTTCTGTCCTAGTTAATAGCTAAGTGTTCTGTAACTCTGAAACAAGGTTCCTAGACAGCCAGCTTTATATCTCCTTCACAAGACAGACAGAAAATAAATAAAACATGACAAGGCAAGTAGTTGATAGAAATAACAATATATTTTTAATAATTATGAACCATGGTGTTGCTACTTATGTAAACAAAGGAAAGGGATCTCGCAAAAAAAAAAAAAAATATATGACAGGTAAAAGAAATGGCAAAGAAACAATTCTAGAAAACGCTTGTTTCTAAAGTAGACAGCTCTTTGTTGTTGACATTCTCCTAAAAGTTAATAGACTTTCAGAGAAGTCCAGCTATTCATTTTATGAGTACAACCGATTTGAGTAAATGGAGATAACTAAAGTCTATTATAAAGGAGTAATGCATCATTTAATTCCAATGGACTTTAAGTGTTTTCAATTCTTTAAAAATTAAAAGTGTTTCTTGGAATAATGAAAATAACCAAAAACCCACTACCTGGGTAATTCATGATACATCTTTGGCCAATTCGTGTTATTTAAGTTATACAAAACTTTTTTTTTTCCCCCATCAGGACATATAACCTAAATAGCCCTGACATTTGACAACGACATGGTCGGGAATTCTATGGAAGCTCTAACCCCTTCAAGACAGCATCTGTAATTTCTGTTTCAAAACTTTATGCTAAATACACCTATCCTCTCTCCTGAAATTCAATTTAACTAAAGAAACAACAATAACAAAAAGAGTGAGGAACCCTTAAAAACCCATGGAAGCAGGAAGGCATATTGCCAATACCATATCTTCATGGGTGTTCCACAAAAGACAGTGTCTTGAGTTTTTATGGGAATTCTTCCTGTCGAACTTGCAAACTGCCATGCCACAGAGGAGCATGGGTGTAGCAGTGTTAGCTCCTCTTCTCAAGGGATTCCTAGGAGACATGTTTGTAGATGACAAGGACTGGGACTAGGAAAAGGCAGGGGCCCAACATAGGATAATGGATTGAACAAATTTGGAAAGTTTGGACCTAAGTTTTCTTTCAGGCTTTCATCTTGTCACTCTGTATACCTATGCGTAATCTTCCACACAGAGCTCTATAAATAAAGTCTGAATGTTCTTCTGCATCTTCTTACCATGAGTGTTGGCACAAAAGAGAAATAGGCAAAAGCCACTTTGACGCGTACTGATACAAACGGCAGAAAGCATACAATGGAAAAAATTTAAAAGGTAAAACCTATTATAATACACATTCCCAGATTAAATCCTTCTTATATTTTTAGTCATGGGTCCCTGACTTCTTAGCTACTTTCTCTGCAAACACAATGATGGGAAGCTTTGCTTAAGTAGCCTTTGCCCACTTACCTATCCCACCCAGAACCTGTCTAGCCTTAGTGTGAAAATATAGGCATGGGAAAAGACTTTTAAAACTGGAGAGAAATAGTATGCCAGCAACTTACATTAATGATAGCAATGACCTAAGTGGTGGCTCATGGCTGTAATCCCGGCACTTTGGGAGGGAAAGATAGAAGAATTACTTGAGCCTTGGAGTTTGAGACCAGCCTGGGCAACAAGGTGAGACTTAATGTCTACAAGAAATTTTTAAAAAATAAAATAAAACCTAGCTGGTGGTGCATGTCTGTAGTCCTAACTAGTCGGGAGACTGAGATGGAAGGATTGTGTGAGCCCAGAAGGTGGAGGCTGCAGTGAGTCATGATCGTGCCACTGCACGGTAGCCTGGACAACAGAATGAGACTCTGACACCAAATAAAGAAATAAATATTTTTAAAAATAGTAATGGCTTATTTATATCTGACAAGTTTAAAATAATTAGTCATTTAAAATAAAAAGTAAACCGGGCTCGGTGGTTCAACCTGTAATCCCGCGCCTTTGGGAGGCTGAGTCGAGTGGATGGCCTGAGCCCGCGGGTTCGAGACCCGCCTGGGCAGCGAGACCTCATCTCTACAATAAATCAAAAAATCAGCCGGGTGTGGTAGTGCACACCTGTAATTCCGGCTCCTCGGAAGGCTGAGGCGGAAGGATGGCCAGAGCCCAGCAGGCGAGGCTGCGGTGGCCGGGAGCGGCCACGACACTCCAGTCTGGGCGACAGAGTGAGACTCCAACTCAAAAAAAAAAAAAAATTAAATTAAATTAAAAGTAAAATGAGAAATGATGTGACTTGAATAACTGACCTGAGGGGAAATAAATATAAACAGAAAGGGAAAAAAAATTTTTTTAATTATTTTTATGAGTGTCTCTAAAGAGATCTTAGGCAATGTTGTAGCATTAAGAAAAGTCAGCCACCAAGAAAAGAGAATAACAAGACTAAGAAGCATTCTTGAATATTGTAAACATTACTGATGCATGTAAGAGGATGATATCTATTATATCTAGGTTTCCGATTTGGTGAGAGTTATAAATATCATTCATTCTCAATTTTGTTAGAAATAAATATTTAAATGCTATCATTTGAGAATCAAAGTTATCTGCAGAAAAATATATAGTCGTACATAATTTTCATAAACAGAAGGGGGAAAATGTCATAAAATAACTGACTATATTAAAAGATAGATGTGTATTCTAATTTTTTTAAAGCTACAGAAGATTTCAGAAATACATTTTTGAAACACATTTTCAGAAAGGGATATAGGCTTTGAACATAAATAAAAAAATAAAGACTGCTACACAAGTGATAACAATGGAAAAAAAACGGCACACTTATTCTATGATCAAATCAAATTAGATGTCAAATATTGAATAGGGATGATAAATTATATATTATTTTACACTGCCAAGCTAGCAAGTTTATGCATTATTTATGCTACAAACAATGCTACATTATTATTTATTTTTTAAAAAGAAAAAAGTAAGTAGCTGACTAAAACAGTATTATTGGTGGAAACTCCTGAGTCAAGAAGGTATCCTGTAAGAAAGTTAGATACATAAGAGTTTATATAATAAGATCTGTAATAATACCAAGTGTCTAAACACATCACATTTTTTGACTGAAAGAGTGTGACAGGCCTTCCACACAAAACCATGACAAAGTGTTCGAGGACATGTCAGGCACAAATGGAATGTGGACAGACTAGCCATTGAAGAAGCCATTTAAAAAAATGCCAGCGTTGGACTGAACCCATAGAAGTGCCTACACTACCTCCACAATGGTTTGTAGTAGTAAAGTCTCCTTTCTACTTCCAATGCCCATTGTCCAATCTCCACTCAGCTTTGTTTTAAGCCCCAGGATTCTTCATCAAAAGTTGGTCAAAGTTGTCCAAAAGAAACCAATTTTGAAATGCAAGTTATTGGGCTTAGGAATTCAGAACTCACAGAAAGTCTATAAAACAGCTATGGACGGCATCTAAGTTTCAGATTGTTATTTTAAGTATATCCGCAATGACCATATCTCCTTATGCATTGCCCTTGGTATGCACACAGGTATCCACAGCTTGATAGTGAAACACCTTCTTTCTGAATATCCATTGCCAAATAATTGAAGCTATGTAAGGTTTCTGAAAAGAACACTCTTAGAGTAAGGAATTCAAAAATATTTTATCTAATACATGTCCTCTCCAGATTATTTCGTCTGTACAACATAGTATATGTATTTGCTATACTATGTTCCAAGTTACAATGACATGTAGTCATTATTTTAGCACAAAGATAACATGTTCATATGCCGAGTATGTGAGAAGCATTGTGTTGGAGGTCGTTCACAATTAGTTTTATTTGATTCTGATAAAGACGTGTGAGGTAGATATGATTAGTATAATTCCTGAGTTGAAGAGTCAGGTCTGGGAGATTAAGCAATGTTCCAAATTCTTGCAACTACAATGTGTCAGAGCCAGAACTGGAACATATTTCAGTCTGATGTCAAATATATGCTCCTAACTACCTTATTATATTGCTTTCCAAAGTCTGATGTCATTGACTCTCTATGAAAGAAGATTTAAATTAAGCAAATTCTTCTGCACCTTGCAGCCTTCAATTTAAGGGAATATGTCAATACATGCTTACATTGCTCAGTGAGACAATGGATGACAAAAGTTAAAGCAGATGGTATAACCGTGCGATTAACTTTCTTCTGCTTTAACCTTTCTGCTTTCTCATTCTGCACTAACCCCATCATTTATTTGCCAAGTAAAAAAGCAACAGCTTTCAGAGCAAAAATTCAGCTCTTTGAAGGATCCTCTGAGGAAAGAAAACACGGAAAGAAAGACTGGTGCGTGCAAAAGACTTTGACTTCTTTTTCATTTATACTGTTTGCTTGTATAATTTTTCCAATTAAAAAATTTAAAGAAAGTAATTTTTTTTTCTCTCAACACATGGCATTTTGTTCCTTATATGCCTTAGGAAATAGAACCTCAACATTTAAAGAATCTATATATAGGAGGCGAGGGGGACCCCCCAGAACCCCAAATTATCTTTTGGAGGGCAGAGCCCTTTGTAGTAGCAGTTTTTCGCCTAGGTAAGTGTTCTAGGAACCCATCAGCATCAGTGTACTAGCTAGCATTATTGTGGGAGTCTGTGTTCAGTTTAAATAGTTTTTGGTTGTTGTTGAGATTCTTTCAACACTTTTGCCCATTTCATGATGGGTGATTTACAAGCCCATCTCTCCACACCGAGCTGAGTTCAGCAGTTTTCGACCCCAAAGGGCATGGCCCCTGTTTCCTACTCTCCCTATTCACCGGATCTCACTCAGAACGACTTTTTTTTTTTGTTTCCCTTGATGAAAAAAAAAAAAACTCCTCAAAGGGAAGCATTTTCCCAGTGTGAAAGAGGTGAAACAAAAAATGACAGGAGCATCAAAAGGCATCAACATGGATGAGTTTAAAAACTTTATTTTGAGCAGTGGAAAAAGTATCTTGATAGGTGTATTGTATCAAATGGAGAGTACTTTGGAGGTGACTGAAGTTTAAAAGTGGAAGAATAAATACAAAATTTTTATAAATAAATCCCCAGTTTTTTTGGATTCCCCCTTGTTTGCAGAGCTAAAATCCACCATGTTTTGCAGAATTTCTCACTGCAGCCATTCCAGATGTGAAGACGTTGAGTAATAAGCATTCTTTATATGAAGAAGAAGCAGGCTCTGTGTTTAGACATTTTTCTCTTTATTGTGAGGCATTTAGCATGCTTATTTCTTCTGAAAAGAAGCCACACTCAATTATTTCTAAATTAAGATTGAATCTTATTATTTATGAACTTATCTATAATGAAATTCCGTTTGTAGTAAAATGGAATGGAATTCCATAAATGTTTGGAGAATGGCAAGAAACCAATTAAAATTCCCTTTGAATGGAAAATTGAACTTGCTCTTTCATGAAAATGTCTGTTGAAAATAAACCCATTAATAGAATAATTCTTTAGTTTCATGGCAAGCTTTCATCACTTTTAGGCTGAATAGAATTAGGCTAACTTAGAATACTATAGGAATGTTGATTAACTTGAATTAAAAGTGCTAAAATAAAAATTGCCAGTAATTTTTTCTTTTTCTTAGAAAGGGTCAGACAGTAATCTTTACTGTTAATTGAATGATTTTTGTTTTGTGTAAATGTTGATGGTAATACCAGTAAAACCAAGCCTCCATGGGCGTAATAATTAGTCATCTAAGTCCCTCATTCTTGTATCTGTATCACACAGGGAAGGCATTGCATCTGGACAACACGTCTGCCACGTGACCTAGAAATTCTTACCATTTCCAGAAATAACATGAGATAAAACACATACGTTTCTTAATGGAAATACCTAAACTGCACTTGTGGAATCTTCTGTCAATGCCTTTGTTTTCCCCACCACACGTGTTGCAAGATATGTAATCATCCTCTAAATGTCTTAACTCCTTCTCTAAATAGAATGATGTAGAAAAGACAAAGGGAAATTAAGCTTGACTGTGCTCGGTGGCATAATGAGATTTTAAAACATATTTAATGCATCCCTTTTGTGTTTGTCAAAATGTAAAATTTAAAGTTATAATATGTATTCTATGACAAGCAGCAGCAAATTAAGAGAGACATAAGTGCGTAATTTTAAGTACATAATAGAAAAAAGGCTACATTTTACTTTTCTGAGTTGGTTTTATCACACTACGGTCATGCAGTGTATAAGGACGTTAGAGTCAATGTCCCGCCGTGCCATGTCTACCACAGTGGTCCCTGACGATGATAATGGAACTGAGGAATTCCTATCACCTAGTGACATAGCAGCTGTCCTAAAGGTTGTAACACAATGCATTGCTCATGAGCTGCCAGTCACATGAAAGTATAGTATATGCCATAAGTATAGTATGTACCATTATAAAGTACATAATACTTGATAATGGTAATAAAAAACTATATTACTAGTTTATGTGTTTGCTATACTTTTTAATCATTTTGGAGTGCACTCCTATGTATACATTTTTTAAAAAGGTAACTATAAAATAGCTTCTGTCAGTTCTTCCAGGAATTATTCCTGAAGAAAACATTGTTGTCATAGGAGATGACAGTTCCATGTGTGCTATTCCCCAGTGTCCTTTCCAGTGGGACAAGATATGGAGATGGAAGACAATGATACTGTAAATCTAACCCTGTGTAAGCCTAAGATATAGGGTGTATGTTTGTGTCTTAACTGTTAACCAAAAAATTGACAAAGTTAAAAATATAAAACAAAAAGTTTTAAAAGTAGAGAAAAGCTATAGAATAAAGATATACAGAGAAAACATTTTTGTACGGTTGTATGATTTTTTTTGCTTTAACTGTTATTAAAAATATATGATTTATCATACTCAGTGATGTATCACAGAAACAAAGAACAGAATATCATATGTTCTCACACATAAGTGGACCTCGAAAAATTATCATAGTACTTTAAGAAAGGGATTGACAGTAGCGGGAAACTGCCAGGGTAGTGGGGGTGAGGGCACACATTATCAACAAGGGTATAATGAGCATTCGTATACCTAACTCTGAATTGTACCCCACATCTTTAAAATACAAAATTTAGAAAAAAGAAAAAATACTACTTTGAAAAAAAAAGTAAGAACTTTTAAAATTAAAAAGTTCACAAAGTAAAAAAGTTACAGTAAACTAAGATATATTTATTATTGAAGAAAAAATATTTTAATAAATTTAGTGTAGCCTATTGTACAGTGTATATAAAGTCTACCATAGTGTACAGTAATTCACTAGGCCTTTATATCCACTCTCCAATTATTCAATGACTCACCCAGGACAACTTCTAGTCCTGCAAGTTCCATTCAGGTAAGTGCCCTATCTGGGTGTGCTATTATTTTTAATCTTGTATACCATGTTTTCACTGTATCTTTTCTATATTTAGATACTCATATGTTTATCATTGCATTTAGACTTACCTACAGTATTCAGTACAGTCACAAGCTGTAAAGGTTTGTAGTCAGGACCAATAGGCTATAACCATATGACCTAGGTGTGTAGTGGACTCTACCATCTAGGTTTGTGTAAGGACACATTACAATGTTTGCACAATGACAAAATTACTTAATGATGCCTTTCTCAGAATCTATTCCTGCCTTTAAGAGACACAAGATTGTATTTTTAAAATTAAATAACAAAGCAATGACTATGTACTATTGTAGGAAAATAATAAATTATTGTATCCTTAAAATAAGGTTGAAAAAATAAACATCTATAAGAAAGATGAACAGACCTATAAATAAAACCTTCTCAAGAATTAACATGTACTATTTGTGGGGTTAACTGATATTATTTATAACATTTCAGGGATTTTATTTTGTAATATTCTTTGTGTCATTCTGTACTCTATTATGCCCACACAAATCTCACACAAATGTACACACACACACACACACACACACACACACACACTATTGTTTAAACATAAAAATATATATTTGCATATTAACATTGTAGTTAGATTATATATCCATATATATAGCATTGCAGTAAGATTTATATCCAGGTTGCCAAAACATGTATACACATTTTAAGAGACGTTGTCTATGATGAATTTTTTTTCAGATAGATTTAAGTATATAGAGGTTTCACTTAAAAGGTTATGTATGAATTTTTAAAGTACTTTTCAGAAGTGTCTGGACACTGATGGTAACCACTTTTAGCAACTCTTGTAATTGCAGAAGTCAAACGTGACTTGTATTCATCTTACAATTCTAATTCTAATTCACCTTTCTTAAAATACGTATACTTTTTTGGCATCCTCTGTACAAAAGGTAAAAGTGTAATTTTTTTCAAGATTGTGTATTTATTTGCAGTTGGTTTGTTAAAATGGAAACACAAAATAAGAGTAAATCTTCAACACACAATTAAGCCTTTCTTTCAGATCAGTCTTAGTAGTGTGAAATCCCTTAGTGTATGCTGTGTTTAGAAAGCATGATGAACAGAATGTTTTAGTTTAGAAACCTTGTCTTACTTTTAGGTTAATCTCTGCCACTAGATTCTTTTGTGAGAGCAAGTAGCTGCTTGTTCATCTTCTTTAAGCTTTATTTTGTTCATTGGTAAAATGGGAAGGCCTGGAGTGGGGTTTTTATAATGCTTTAAAAAAATATTTTCAAATTATTTTAAAATGACAGTGATAAAATAACAATGATAATAATGGTTGTAATTTCTAGTATTCTTATTCTGTGTTAGGCACAATCAAATACGTATGGAATAATTTAAGGATCACATCAACTCTATGAGATAAGTAATCATATTATCTCTGTTTCACAGAGTTAAAAATTGGGTAACAAATAACTCTCAGGTTATATCTCTAGTAACTAGTGAATCAAAAAGCAGTAGTTGATAAAAGCAGAAATTTTTTAAATTACTTCTAATTTTGTAAATCCTCATATTCTAAAAATCTAAAACATGCATAAATATACATACCTTCAAAATAAGTGTATTAGCTTATCTTGATATTATGTCTATACACAATAAATGTACTAAAATTTAATGAAATTATTGAGCTTGTCAGCTATGAATATTTTCATAATTTCAAGCTAAAATTTAAATTTTTGAATATTATATTTTAATTTAAATTCTATCTCCATCTAGGAAAAAAAACTGTTAAATACAATAAAGCCACTTCATTTAATTGTCATTAGCTTTAATCACTTATGTGATTTAAGAAATGTCCTGACCTTTTAATTAAGCTACAGAAACTTTTAAGTATTTTAAGAAAATGACACTTTACCAGTGACTTCCAGTCTCATGTAAGAAACTGCAATGAATTTTAGGCTACTGGAGTAATGGAACAAAAGTCATTGATAAATTAATAAATTTTAGATTTCCATTGGCCTATGTAAGCCGATTGAGTCATCATCAAGCAAAACTTCGAGCTTTGCTAGCATTTCTGGTTTTCCACCATATTATAGAGTGGTTTTAGAATTAGTTGGAATTTTGATCACAAATTTTCATGATTGTTTTAATATTAATATAGAATAGTCAAGTGCTTCTTTCAAACCTCTTTAAAAATAACGATTTTCGAAATTATGTATAAACCAAAGCAAAGAAAACTAACAAAAAATTTCAACCAAGAAAGATATCATAATTACATGCCCACATTTTTTTAGATTCAAGACTATGAAAACTTAAATTATATAAGATATGCTTATGTTCTCTGTGTTATCAAAATAACATGAAGAGTGTAATTCTGAATATTGAAACAATATTTTCCAACAATTAACATTTATTTCAAAATTATGCACTTTAAAGTATTTATAGTAAATTAACATTATGCTATTTGAGAGTAAGCAAAAGTTACAATTAGCAATTAATATTTGCAATTAGTATTTGGAATAATTAGGTATATTATGTTATTATTAAATCTTGATATAAGTCTAGGTATAACAAACTCTTTGAAGATAGATATTTGCATTTTATCTTTTTATTTAAGAATTAAACAATACAGCTTCTGGTCAAATTTTTGAGTCTTCCAGAAAATCATCTCAGAGAATCCAAAGACTTGCTTATGTTTGTTAGATAATTTTGCCATGTGATACATTTAATGACCCATTGTTTTGGTGGTGGCTAATTTTCTTTCCTTGAAATGGACATGATTTTGAAGGAAGCTTTACAAGTATAAAGCAACTTTCCTCTTTTATTCACTTTACTTGCCTATGCTGTATCTTTGTGGGAGGGCTTTTGTGATTCAGAATTTTATAAAGAGAAAACAGAAACTGAAGTGTATGTGGTAGTTTCTCATTTGGTAGCTCACTAATCTCCTTTTCCTTTCCACCCTTCATGGTATACATTGTTCGTTCCAATACACTGCTAATATAGCAGAGAGGTCTGTCCTAATGTATCCCTGGCTATGAGAAGGTGGAACTCTTTCTCATTCTGGAAGGCAGTGTTTGGAAACCTAATTGCTTGTGCTATGAGCCTCCCTCTACAATGTCAGCTTGTTCTCTAACAAATGTCCTCTTGTTTCTGTGATGCCTCATGGCTTTGTTTCATTTCTCAATTCGTTCAGCACGTGGGCAAGAAATAAAAACAATGTTAGAGACAAGACATTTTTAGCTAAAACACTTGTGCCTATCACTGTTCTAAGCATATCACATACATAAATCCAGGAGGTTCACACATTGTACTCGTTAGTTTATGCTACTGATTACTTTTTCTAAGACCTCACAGCTAGTAAGTACATGGCAAAGACGTGCTTCCCATCAAATTAATTTGACTCCAAACTTCACTTATTTTATTCCTTAGAATAAGTTTTCCAATACAAAGGTACCTTCAATGACAAAAAATAAAAACAAACTTTCATTGTGAATCAACCCAACTTCAATTTCATTGTCTCGGAAAACTTAAAGCAAATGAAGACACATCTGAACTCAATAAAACTGATTTGAATTCTTATTTTTGTTAAAGATTTAACACATGCTTTTTATTTTATGGTGAGTTTCTGATTTTTGCTGTATATCAGGTTCTTAAAAAATCTGATTGATGGATGTATCTATATTCATACAAATAATTATAATTTTTATAAGTGTTTTTCTGAATTAATACAGTGATTACATAGTGTCTAACAACAGCAAGATTTCTGTAAGTGGTGAATTAATTGTAGGGAACAAGGAATTTAATTAATAAGAGCATCTAATATATGAACCAAAGTGAATGGTTTTATTCACTCAAGTAACAATTGCTTAAGAAGTGTGTTTAAAGTAAATGGATTTTTAAAAATGGGTGCATACAATGTGTGTGTACTCCACACACTAATAGAGAAAAAATAGAATAAACTCATAGACTCTACAAAACAAACTTAAACATAAACAAAGCAAATTCAAAAATAATTATAACAATAAAAATAAAGAGA
This sequence comes from Carlito syrichta, assembly GCF_000164805.1. Lineage (NCBI taxonomy): Eukaryota > Metazoa > Chordata > Mammalia > Primates > Tarsiidae > Carlito > Carlito syrichta. The sequence goes on along the minus strand of NW_007246687.1, from coordinate 65,995 downwards.
AAAGTTGAAATTGTAAATATCATGCAGCAGTTGCAAATGAGTTTTATGGAAATGGTGTCCAGTGAAGAATTAATGAATTGTAACCAGTTATTTAATGGTCATAAATTACAAAGATAATTTCTAAAACAATATTCAGTTCTGCATTGTGAAGATTATTTGCATCTTGGAAATGGTGAACAAATATTATCGGAGCTGAGACATTTAAAATTAATGTTTGGTCATTTGCTTCCAGTCATACTACTTTCAAGAATGTCTTTTAGGCCGGGCATGGTGGTTCAGCCTGTAATCCCAGCACTTTGGGAGACTGAGGCAAGAAGATTGCCTGAGTCCGGGGATTTGAGACCAGCCAGGGCAACTTGTTGAGACCTCATCTCTACAATAAATCACAAAAAAACCTAGCTGGGCATGGTGGCGTGCATCTGTAGTTCCAGCTACTTGGAAGGCTGAGGTGGAAGGATCACCTGAGCCCAGCAGGCTGAGGCTGTGGTGGCTGTGAGTGTGCCACTGCACTTCAGCCTGGGCGACAAGAATGAGACTCCAACACACACACACAAACACACACACACACACACACACACACACACACACACACACACACACGAATGTCTTTGATTTCATTTTCAATTTGTTCTATCAAGTTGTTTTTCACTATCTATAAAACCTTCGTTATTAATAAGGGCTTTAATTTATTTTTCTCCTGAAAGGCAGAGATTGTCATATTGCAATGCTGAATTGAATGAGTACCATGTCCTAGACCCATTTGCACGACGGCATAGATGTCTGGCCTCAAAGTGCCACATAACATAAGTCATCGCTGACTTGTCAGCACTCATATGATCATAGATAGGATCACATTGACTGTTCCTTGCATCTTGTTGATATTTCATCATATCAAAAAATTGTATTGTAGATATTTTACATTATTTCAGTTTGTGAATGCAAGGTATAATATTGGATGCTTTCAGAATTTCTATATGCATAGCTGAAAAAATAAAAATGAGATAGTGAAAAGAGCCAAGTATAACTCCACGTTCCTTGTCCCACATTGGAAATGCATGTTGTGTTTTGTTACTTTTGAACTGCAATGAATTTGTCAGAAAAGACATACCCAGTACACATGTTTAAGTCCAGATGACATCCCCGGTTTTATTACCATTTCTCACCCAATAGTGGCATAGTCAGTGAGAACATTAAATATGAAATGTGAGAGAAAGGCATTTTTGCAGTTGTGTTCTGGTTACAGTTGATATTCCATAAAACACTCCTATAAATACAGAAAGCGGTATTATAAAATTTAAAATGTGTATATTTTTTCTACCCTTACCTGGCTGGATTTTATAATCTTTCATAAATAACCAATTAAAACGTTATATAGACAGCAGGATAAAAAACATATTTACTGCCATCATTTAAGTTAAAATTTATATTCTAAGTAAACAACTCCCAAAAAAGGCAGTGTCTTGATCTTATTGAATTATTTGCATTTAAATGTAGACTTTGAACAGCAGCCAATGCTGTGTGGGAAATCTTTCCACTAATAAACAAGAGACTGAAAACTCAGTCAACTACAGTATTTTTTCTCTAAGGTTAGGTTTTAATAGATACTTTTCAGTATATTGACTTTCTGATTATAATGCTTTTAGTTCAGAATGTTAACATGATGAAGTCAAAGGAAGAAGGTAAAAATAAAACCACAGCAAACCAAAACACCTGTTATTTGATTCAGAGTTTCTATTAACTTGATTGTTTTTTTCCACCCTGAACAATGTAAATCGTTTTCCAAATGATAATGTTCTTTTTCTGCTTTTTGTATCAATATAGTATTTTAATTGAAATGTTCATGTCTTTCAATGGGACAAACAATAAACTTTAAAAAATAAAAAACAAAAACACACACAGAGAGAGAGAAAGAGAGAGAGAAATGTGAAATCTAAATATACTGCCTGCTTAGTGAAGCATGAACTGTTTCCCTGGGCATAGAAAACAAAGGTCTTCGTCCTATGAAGATGTGATTACCTTTTGGGAAACACAGTCTTATTAGTTGATTTAAAAGAAGAAAAGTAAACAATAGTCCTAAAATTTATAATTAGTTTGTTGTCTGATGAGAGGAGAGGGGAAGGAAGGAGGGAAGTAAAGAAGGAAGGAGAAAGTAATAGGAAAGAAATGAAGGGAGGAATAGAAGGTGAAGAAAGATATACTAGCATCTATAAAAATAATTTTTAAAAATTAATAAGAATGTTTTACTCCATAAAATTTAAAATAATCAGCCACACTGTCATATTACCTAAACAAAAAAATTCATTCTTATATATTTTGTTGATTGAGAATGTAAGATTATTACATGCCAATTGATTTCTATTATAATAAAAATATTCCACTTTTTGTATTTTAATTTTATGCATCTATACACAGAGAGTAAATGAATATGACATATCCCTGTTTACAAACAACAGATATAAGCATTAAACACCATTTCATAAATATCCAAGTAGATAATTTAACACATACACTGGAAATATCAACTTTCAAAACATCAACAAAATCTCCATTTTTAGTTTCAGCAGAAAGTATTCATTTATTTATTTAGAATGATTATCAAGTAAGCAACTTTTATAAAATTAATTTCACCATAAAACGTATCATCTATGAGTTTGCTTTTGACTAAAAACAGTCACACATAACCCATGGGAAGATGGGGAAAACATAGCATTATGAAATATCATGGTTTTTGTTTCCTCAGTTTAGCTTCATTATTGCCTTAACCTAGACAGAGTTAAATGAGACAGACACCTCAGCACTCTATCTATTAATGGTAAGTAAATATGTTAGTATGTTAATGAATGCAGGATTTCAAAGAGCATTTCAGATGTGTCCAGTTTTTGAATAGTTCTCAAAACAGGCAAAACAGTTTTTTGTAATCTGTACTGCAGTGGACGTCTACTTTAAGAACCTGATATCTCACACTTCCCTCACTTCCTTTTGAATTTCAGGATCTTTTAAAGAATGTTCTGTATTGTATCAATTTTAAACCACAGAAGACCCATTTTTACTTGTTAGGTATAGTGGTTTCAAATAAGATTTCATATTATAAGAAGTATTCTGCTGCTGGTTAGCAAAATATGAAAGACACTGCCTTTAGTACATCTCAGATTAATTTTGACAAGTAGTGTGGTAACATAATAAAATGTAATTTTTCCTCAACACTAAAAATTTTCAAAAAAAGATCCCATCTCCTTTTACTGAATAATTCTTCCCCAAACCCATATATTATGGTCTCTTTGTAGACTCCATATTCTATTCCATTATTTCTTTTATTTTTATACTTGTTGTACACAGTCCATATTATTAGAATTTTTACATTTGATAAACAAAGATATACATTGTTTTTCTTCTATTTTGAAAATGTCTTGCATGAGACTGATTTCTTTTTCTTTCAAATAAATTGAAAATTATTAATCAGATTCCAAAGGGTTTCTATTCTCTTTTAATTTAAATCAAATTATATTTTACTCTATTTACTTTCTGAGAATGATTTGTCTCTATAATTATCAAGGTTTATTTCATTTTCACAGTACTAGTTTGAAAATTTTTAATGAAATATAATGTTGACTAAAACAAAGGAACTGAAATCAGGCTCATACAGTTTAACTATCAATCCCTCTCTTTATCCATGTGACCTTGAAAAATTACTCAAATATATCTTAAATATTGCTGTGTTCAAGTACTGAGATACATTAGTGGTTCAAATGAATGTTTGTTTAGATATAATCTCTACTTTGAAAAGAATGGATGCTACTATACGTTTAAATAAATATATAAATTTAGGAAAATTCAGATAATTTTTCTGATGTGATCATTACTCGGGTCTAGTAGTCTCAGGACCTAGTAATTCAATAACAGAGCTGAGGAAGATGACACAATATAACAAAAGGGAAACACAAGAGGGTTTAAGTTGTTCACCAAGGAGGTCTGTTGAAGCATGGCACCATTCATACCGCCTTACACATGTGTCAGTTCCATCCACAAATCTGAATGTGAAAGACTTGGGTGAAGTATTTCAACCTATGTGAGAGGAAATAAAGGATAATAAAAAAATATTTCACTAAATCACGATGCATCACATAGGTACTTTAACGCTATTTTAAAAGATTTGAGCCTTTTAATTTCTAGTCATTTGTTAAAAGACCAAACACATAGTTTACTTTCCTTGTATTATTTTAGAGCATACATAATTTGTGCAAATATTTTGCCAAATTATAAGTGCAGAGAAATATGTTTATGGAGTATAAAATAGTACAGGCCCATGATTTGGAACATTGAAATCACAGCTGGCCGGCTTGTGATCATAACAAGTTCCTTCGTAATCCTTCGATTTTCTTATGCTAAAGTAGGAAATATAAAAATACAACCCTAAAAAGGTTTATCCTAATCAGTTTGAGCTGCTATTACAAATACCATAGACGGTGTGACTGAAACAATAAATGTTTATTTATTACTGTTATAGAGGCTAAGAAGTTCAAGATCAAAGTGTCCATTTTCTCTACATCCTTACCAGCATCTGTTATTGTTTGTTTTACTATTGATGGTCATTCTTACTGGAATTATGTGGTATCTCAATATGGTTTTGATTTGCATTTCTCTGATGATGAGTGAGGCTGAACACTTTTTCATGTGTCTGTTGGCTGCCAGTATATCTCTTTTGGAGAAGTGTCTATTCATGTTTTTGCCCACTTTTTAATAGGGCTTGTTCTTTTTTTTTAATCAATATTTTTTATTATGATATTGTGAGGTACAGTTAAGGGTTAGGTATACAAATATGCTTCGTTCAGGCACCCTTGTTGATAAGAGGTGTCTCCCCATCCCCAGACAGATATTTACTACCATTAATCCAATCTCCCTTCCTCCCTCCCATAGTTTCCCACCACTGTCAGTCATTTTCTTATAGTATTACATTGGATGTTCACATGAGTGAGAACATGTGATACTCAGATCTTTGTTGCTGTGAAAGATCACTCAGTATTATAGACTCTAGTTCCATCCAAGTTGCTGCGAAATTCATGATGTTGGTCTTTTTTTATGGCTGTGTAGTATTCCATTGTGCATATGTACCACATTTTTTTAATCCAGTCCTCTTTTGATGGACAGCATGGTTGGTTCCAGGTTCTTGCTATTGTGAACAATGCTGCGATAAACATATGTGTGCAAGTATCTTTTTTGAGAGAGTGGTTTGAGTTCTTCAGGCTATATTCCCAGTAGGGGGATTGCGGGGTCATATGGGAGGTCAATATTTAGAGCTTTTAGGAATTGCCATACTGTTTTCCACAGAGGTTGCACTAGTTTGCACTCCCACCAACAGTGTAGAAGTATTCCCTTTTCGCCACACCCTCTCCAGCAACTGTTATTTTTTGAGTTATTGATAATTGCCATTCTGACTGGAGTTAGGTGGTATCTCAGTGTGGTTTTGATTTGCATCTCCCTGATGATTAGTGAGGGAA